>NC_058163.1:8468906-8537103 GCF_020080835.1 Cotesia glomerata | reverse complement strand
TTTTTGTAGACAATTAAATTTGCTTCAAAAAACATCTAAGTTTATTTCATTTACCTCGATGGTTTAGGAGTTATGAGACAAAAACCCGTTCCGGAAAAAAAAATTAAAAGTTGCGATGATAGACCTCTTAATATAAATATTAAGGGCTCAAATTCTCACAACATTTTTTTTTTTGTCATCCCAAATAATATTTTCGATATACAAAAAAAAAAAAATAGTTAATTTTTTTGGCCCAGTCTACTATATATATATATTTTTTTTTTTTTTTTAATTTGGGAACTATTGTTTATTAAGTTAGTATATTTTTTTAACTGTAGCAGTACGAGAATGTAATATAAAAATTATAATTTATCTGATGCTTATTCCAAGCAGAAGACTTATAAACTGAGACGAAAAATTATTAAATATGATTAAATTGTAGTATAAACGTTTGAGGAGAATTTTTTTCATATCAATATATTAAATGGGAAAAAAGAATAAGCATGGAAAACTATAGAAAAGTGTGTATGGGAGCGAGAGAGAGATAATTTTTACGATCTTTAAAATATAACACCTAGATCGGTCTCTCTTCCTCATGTAGTTCAAATCATTATCCTATATTATATATGTATGTATGTAACCAATAATAATTTGAGGATAATAAATAAAGAAAAAAATTTATTAAAAAAATTTTTTTTTATTTCACTAAAAAAATTTATTTTTAAACTTGCAATATATATATATATATATATATATATATATATATATATATATATATATATATATATATATATATATATATGTCGGTAAGTCAGGAATAATTGTTGGAGTATCAGAATTATCGTGTACGTTCATTTTTGTTATTACAATCAAATTAATATGCGGAGTTACAATATGTCAATTAATAAAAATGAGTAAAATAGATTCGTATTGCAGGAATAAACACAATCATTAATTATCACTTATCACTAACACAACAATACACAAAATACGATACGATGTTAAATTGCTTTGCAATACACTCAGACTTAGGAGGATAACGAATTCGTGATCACCAGGACGTCTGTACGATCTCGATTCCAGAATAAGACTGTCTTCTCAAAGATTCTCAAAAAATATGACAACTGCATATTTCCTTTTCCCTTGGTAATTTATGATACCCCTATCGTCCTGTGACCACGACTACGTTGACAACCATGTGTCAACCTAGGTCTAAGCCTACCGGGTACCGGCTCACGTCGTTGAAGGCGATTGCGGGAAACATCAACCGCTCGTACGTGCTCATACAACTCTTCAAAATTGTTAAAGTCGTACCGCTCGAACTTCTGATGGTATTCCGGGCGTAAACCATTATATGCGAAATCCAATTGATCCTTCAACGGCAATGGATCGTCTACTCGCGACCAAAGCGCTATTACGGCGTCTAGGAAGTCTAATCCCATCTCAAGCTTCCCTTGAGTACGCGTAATAACTTCCCATTTAATCCTGCATCCGACCGATGGCTCTCCAAAACGTCGACGCAACTCTGATCTGAACTGGGAATACGATGATACACGATGTTTCATGTGTGACCACCACGTTTTGGCCACATCTGACAGCAATAACGGTAATATTGCCAACGCATCCGCATCCGTCATCCCACACGTCGTCAAACATTCATCCAACCTATTCAAAAACGATTCGACGCGTGCGCTGCCTAACCCGGAGAATTCCAGGTTCCATTTCGACACTCTCTCATACATCGCTGGTTGGTAATGTGGTCCAACACCCATTCCAGACAGCACACAGTGCTCACTGTGTGAATGATGAGGTGAATTCGCACCCAGTGGTGCCACCCCTGGTGCAAATGTCACATTGTGTGCCGGCAAATGTGTCGAATTTGCTGTAGGCCTCAGAAGTCCCTCATTTAGGATGTTTCGTCGCCTAGGGCTCGGGATTGGACGCTCCAGCGGCACCGTCGTCATCCTCGGGCGCTGAGTGTTAATCCCGTGGTGCGTCCCGTATGGTATACATCCATTGACGTCCACATGTACTGCTCCTGGAGCTAATGTCGTCCAGGTCGTCGTCGTGTTGCTCGTGGTCGTCGCCGTTATAATTGTCGACCGCGGTATCGTGTTGTTGGCTGTCGACCAACCTGTCATTGCGATAGATCGGGGCGTCGTCCTCGGTTGGCACCTGCAGGGGTGACGCGTCCGCAATCCAGTCATACTGCCCGCTTGACCCGCTCGATCCTCCCATCGATCCATTACGTTCTTCAATCGCGGCTAACTCATCTTGCACTACACCCTCACGAATTGCCAGCTGCGCGAGCTGATCCGCCAAGTTGCGCTGAGCCGCTTCCAGTCGCAGTCGTTCCGCGCTTACCTCCTCCCTGCGTGCCAAATACCACTCGTACGACTCATTCTCATCAATGGCGTTCGTAGGTATCGGAATACGACGTCGAGGTATCAATGGTGGGCCGAATGCACTGGCGCTGCTCGTCATCGGTGTGATCCTTTGTGACATGGTGTACGTCGGACTACTTGTTTGTACTGTCGTACTCGTCGTGCTAATTCCCTGCCCTGGGACAGTTGTCACAATATTCGCCTCCTCCCGATTATTCTGTCGCGTTGAATTATCTACGATCTGATCCCATGTCATCATGGACTCATTTCTCATTCCATCAGTCTGGGTCGATTTCCCGTCTCGCTCACTCATACTGCCGATTAACTAACCTACGTTCTAATTTAATTATAACGCGTCGTAATTTGCCCTTTTGTGTGCCCCACGTTGGGCGCCAAATTATATAACGGGTATTTTCGTCCCCGTGCGTTAGCGAGGACGAAGTCCGAAAATAAATAATCTGGCCTACCTGCTTATCTGTTGTTGGGCGCCAGGAGCTTTGCTCCGATCACGTCGATTTCCGGCTACTCCGGTCCGGGACTCTCTTCGTCGGGTGGCGGGCCTTAAGGGTACGACTTAATTATAGAGGAACGGGGAAAGTATTCGGGATTGCTCGCAATTAATTAAAAAAAATTAAAAGAGCAATTTAAATTATAAATTTATTAACAATAAATGAAACGATTGGTTCAGAATGACAATCAAGAAAAGAAACGCACGGAAAATTAATAACAATAATAATCGTCGACGCTGTCGTCGATTCGCAGTTCGCAACCCGAACACGGAAAAGTTCAAAGTCGCCGCAATAGCAATAATGAGTTACTCGTAATAACCCACTTAATACTCCCTCGCTAAATACTCAAAAAAATTATAATGAGCCTTTCGCTCAGCCCAATTAATGACCAGCGACAAAAAAAAAATTAAATCTGTGCTCAGATTAATTAACGGCGATTAATTAACTAAATAAAATAATAATCTTCGCTGAACTCACGTAAATACCATTAAGCAAGGTAATAAAACATAAATCGTTGCACCAATTCGGTTAATTTCAGTAAAAGAAAAAAAAAACAAATAATCTCTGCTAAATTCGGTTAATAGCAATTTGCTAACTCAGAGACATGAATCGAATCACCGGCGTTAATTAATGATGAGTAATTAAAATTAACAACCATCAAAAAAAAATAAATCTCCGCTTGCTTTAGTAATAGCGACTAATTACATAAGTAAAACTCGATATTCGAGGTACCAAACCTCAATTAAGAATAGCTAAATTGAAGTTCAAGATTTAACTAATTTATTCGCCGAATTTAATTAAACCTTAAATAATAATATTCAATCGTCGAATTTACTCAATAATTAAATTAAATACGAAAAAAAAACATTAAATAATAACTCAGTCCTCTGTCACTGAGTCTCACACAGTTAAATTTTAATCTAAGTCCCAACTGCTCCGCTGAGAGTGGGCAACTTACGTCCGATTGCCTGCCTCGGACGCGGCAGCCGTTTCTCGGGTTCCCTCTCCGTAGGCGAACCTACTACTCAACGTCGGTAAATCGCACGAACCCGAAGCTCGATCAATGGGTAATCGAACTCATCGATTACCCCGGGAGTACAAAAATCAACCAGTGTGATTATTCTAACGAACAATAATAATTTTTCGACCGTACACACACACACACCAATAAATTATGACGGTACCTAAATACCTCGTGGGATTATCTCGGCTAACTAACTCAACTTAGCCTTGACGTTTTTACACGATGACTCGACTAGTATCGAGTACAATTATTAAGAAATAAAGTAGGATATAATGAACCCATCCAACTGTTTTAACTAACAAAATCGAATCCCACGAGCTATTTCTATTGAGACAAAACCACTCACCCTGGTCACAGCGTTGCCCTGAAGTTATTGCTGGGTGGTTTCTGCCACCAAGTCGCTCTCGGCTTCCACGTCGGACTCTTGGATACTGGCTTCCTCGAAGAAGACAATTGTTGATCTTTCGGAACACGGACACGTCAACTAACAATCACCAAAAAACACGTCGTACTTTATGACGCTTTCGTCGAGTAATTAATTAGCAATAGCTACTTAATTTCGCCCTGCCTTTATTTTTCGGCAAACCAAAATCAGCACAATACGTCGTGGCTAATAAAAAAAATCTACGTAACTTTTAACGCAAGAATTACTCAAGGATTTTCCCCAAAATAAATAACCAAAAAAAACTAAGTCGCAAAAACGTGTCTGCACACGGCAAGTCGGAACTGTGGAAGGAAGAAAAACATCAGCACATGTCGCATTCTTTTCTCCCTCCCCTCTCTGCTGGGTCCCTCGTTAGCTGTGAACTCCCGAGATGGCGCCGTAAGTCCAATTTTCCGATATCGACATTTTGAATGATGTATTGGCGGGAGCATTGGAGCGCTCGACAGCTAGCTATACCCTTCACGCATGCGTCGAGTGCTCACTTCGAGTTCCACTCAGTCCGTCGTTTCACTCGCTCTCGAGACAGACATCCATCCGTCGTTGATGATCTTGCAGGTTACCCACGTCGATGATCCTCGTTGTTTCTCTTCGCGGGTTCGTGGCCGGCGTCGTTAGTACCGTCACAATAATTAAGTACTTAAATCTAACTTAACGCTACTTACTTACTAACTCAAATTACATTTTATCGCATTAGATTTTGGTTTCGCGCGCAATCGAGCTTCGTTCGAGTTTCTACACGCGAGGGCGGCTCGGTCGCGGCGAATCCAACCAATGGGCATAAAATAAAATGAAAAAAGAACTCAATTAAATTTTCCTTTAAAATTAAATTCAAGAGGTAAAATTAGAGTAACAACACCTTAACAGGTGGCGCTAAAAGCGGCCTGTTACAATAGTAAATAAGAAAACAACAAAACTACCACTGTAAACATTTTTTTATGAAACATTTTTTTTTCATTAATATATTGGGTTAAAAGGAGAATCATTACGTGTTACTTTATTTTAAAATAAACCTGGTTATATCAGAAATAGAGAAGGCCAAGTGCATTTTAGATTAGACAAACTTCTCCCAAGAGGTAATTACCACCCGTTGCTTACTTTCACTATTTGAGTCCCCGAGTCAATATACATCGCCACGCTTCTGACTCACTAATACATACCTATAGTAAAAGGGAATATCAATAAAGGTATCTGTATCTTTACCGCTCGAGATACTCAGGTACACGGTAATAGGGAAAGGTAAACACTTTCCTTTATTCTCGTTGAAAATAACAATTACACACCAGAAATTTACTGTCGATCGTGACAGTAACCAAAAATTTGGTGACAGCGGTGGGATACACTGGTGATCGTCACTCTAAATAGCACTTTTGCAATACAAGCTCTGCTTTTGCAAAAACCAGGTTATTAACTACTGCACTTTATCAGAACTCTTTTCCTGTTGGAAAATAGCTCCTTAAATTTGGTAGCATTTTCTTACATTTACAAAAATTGCGCCTTTAATTTGGCTGCATTTTTGATCAAAGAATTGTAAATTATATTTTGGCAATAGCGCCTTAAATTTGGTCGCATTCCCGATTGATTTGCGGTTCTTTGAGTAAAAAGAAGTTTCGAATGAAACGTGGTAAACCTGCAGGTAGAAAAATTCAACAGATAAGATTTCTAAAAAAATTAATAAACGAACATTTACAAAATATCTCTTCCAATATAAATAATACAAATCTATTACAAAATCTAGAAAAACCTTCCGAAACTCATAACACTAATCAGACAGAATAAATTATCACCTATTTGTCGGCTTAACATCTTGATAAGATGGATCCCGAAATAGAGAGACAGTTTCAAAACATGAAACGACATGCCGAAATCACTGATAGAATGATTAATTCTCTAGGTGAAAGTATGGCTTTACAACAAGCCCTACTCCAAGTACCTATTTTTGACGGTAAAAATATGCCTCTAAAGACCTTCTTACAGGAAGTCGAAAACGGACATAATTTAATTCCCGAAGGACTTAATGCCGCCTACTTTAATGGCATACGTTCTAAACTTCGCGAAATGGCTCGTGATGCTATAACTGATAAAGTAGTAAACTCAATTGAAACACTTAAGAATGCTTTAAGTGAATATTTTGCCTTAAAAAAATCATACCCTCAGTATTGTGCTGACATACAATCTATTCGATTGCGTGATACAGAATGTGTATTGAGCTACTATCACAGAATCAAAAAGATTAGAGCAAATGCTATAGCATCATTGCGAGAACATTTTGTAGAAGAAGGAGAAGTAACCACAATGACAAAACTACTTGATGGACTCGCATTAGAATCTTTCAAACGCGGTTTACCCGATGACCTAGTTTACGGTGTAAGCGTCCAAAATCCAGCAAATCTTGATGATGCATACAAGATCACGTTAAGACTAGAGGAAGATTTAAAAAGTAACTCAACACGGAATTCTAATTATTTGGCATATACTCAACTTGACCCTGACGTAGATCCTCCTAGAAGAACTAGGACTATTAGTTTTCAAGATGAAGAGCGTCGAGGACAAATTCCCTTTCGCTTAAATCGAAACTCACGATCTCCTAGTCCTGCATATAGGCAAACAAACAGGGATAATTCGCGAGAACATCAAAGAAATCGGGATCGGAGTATGTCACCCTATCGATCCCCTCCAAATTATTACCCTTATCCACCACCCCCAGGATATCTACCTCCTATGCATTATATGCCATATCAATTTTCTCCTCCATTTCCATATTCATATCAAACGCCATATTCTAATCCTTATCATTCTGGAAATCAAAATAATTATAATCCTAATCAGCAACCTATAAATCAAAATTATTCAGGAAATAATTACAATCGTGGCGGTTATCCACAAAATAATAATAATTCACCACGACCAAACTCACCATCTTTAAACTCCAATGTGGCTCAGCGGAACGACGCGACACTGAGCACCGGAAACAACTCCGAAACGCGTCCAGCAACGATCAAATTCCTAACAATCGACAATTCGTCATGCGCAACAAAATCCAAGGAAAAGGACCAGTAGTAACTCTAAAGGCTAGAGAGTTAAAAAACGGTAGAGCTCGATTTTTAGTCGATACTGGAGCTGATATAAACCTCATAAGACAAGATGCCCTTGCACCCCGCACTATTATAAACAGATATAATTCAGTATCAATAAAAGGCATTACCACGGAAAAATTAGATACACTTGGAACTACAGAGATTGCATTTTTCGAAAATCCTGAAACATTTCATGTTTTAGAAAATCCACTCCCCATTTCAACAGACGGTATAATCGGAATCGACTTCTTAGTTAACGAGAAGGTGGAAATATCATTTCACCATAACACAATTGTTGCTGACTCTAAACCAATACACCCCATACCATTTGAAGATCCTGATGGCAACCCTTACGATACTCCAACAGCGACTTCTCCAAGATGGGAAAAGGAAAGCTCTGTTATTCTTTTACCTAAAAGAATGCGCACCGTAGTACAAATCAATCTTCAAAATACCGATTTACAAACAGGATACTTACCCCTACTTGATACGCCAGAAAATATTTTTATTGGAAATTGTGTAGTGACAAATAGAGAAGGTAAATGTTACGTGCTTGCAGTTAACGCGTATGAAGATGACATACAGTTAGAAATTCCCGCTCAAGAACTCGTCCCATTTGAGTGTGAAGAAAGCTCTGAAGACTTTTTCGATCCAGAATCTGATAACGATATTGATGAAGATCCAAGAGACAGATTCCAAAGAATTTGCGATAGTTTATGGTTAGACCATCTAAACGAAGAAGAAAAAGAACATGTATACGATATTATTAAAGAATTTCCTAGTCTATTTCATCTTCCTGGAGATTATCTTCAATCTACCCCCGTGATAAAACATTCAGTGACTACCATTGATGATATACCCATCACTGTTCGACAATATAGATATCCTTATATTCATAAGGAACAAATTGGTCAACAGGTTCAAAAATTACTTAAGGACGGAGTTATTGTAGAATCCGACTCTCCTTACAACTCACCACTCTGGATTGTCCCTAAAAAACCAGACTCTCACGGTAATAAACGTTGGAGAATGGTAATAGATTTTCGTCAGTTAAACAAGAAAACAATCGCGGATGCCTATCCTTTACCTAACATCGTAGAAATTCTCGATAGACTGGGAGGAGCTAAATATTTTTCAATCTTTGACTTGGCAAGCGGATTTCATCAAATTGAAATGGATCCTAAGGACCAACATAAAACTGTATTCAGTACCCCTAATGGTCATTACCATTACGTTAGAATGCTGTTCAGAATGAAAAACGCCCCCTCCACTTTCTAACGCTTGATGGATCGAGTTTTACTAGGACTCCTTGACGTTGAACTATTCGTATATTTAGATGATATAGTCACCTTCGCATCAAGCCTTGAAGAACATTGAACTCGCGTAAGACGACTCTTTAAAAAACTATCAAATGCTAACTTATCCTTACAACCCGAAGTAAATTATTTAGGACATATTATAGGGAAAGGAGGTGTGCGCCCAGACCCTAAGAAAACTGAAGCTATCGAAAAATTTCCAAGGCTTAAAAATACCACAAATATTCGGCAATTTTTAGGCCTTGCAGGTTATTATCGCCGATTTATTGAAAATTTTTCAGGAAGAGCGAAACCTCTCACAGAATTATTGAAGAAGGATAAACCATTTGTTTGGACATCAGAACAACAAGACAGTTCCGACGATTTAAGAAAAGCCTTATGCACTACACCGGTATTATAATATCCAGACTTTGAACAACCTTTTATTCTCACTACAGATGCTTCCGATATAGCCATTGGAGCCATCCTAAGTCAAGGCAAAATAGGTGAAGAGAGACCGATAGCATATATGTCAAGATTATTAAAACCAGCCGAGAAAAATTATAATACAACAGAAAAAGAATGCTTGGCAGTTATTCATGGCATTTTACACTTTCGACCTTATTTATATGGTCGAAGATTCACACTAGTTTGCGATCATGAACCACTCCGGTGGATAGACTCTGTGAAACCTCCGGTACAAAGATTAATACGTTGGAGAACAAGATTACGTGAATATGAATATGTTTTTCATTATAAGCCGGGACGACTTAATGTTAACGCAGACGCTTTATCACGAAATCCAGTCGTCCTCCCATTTGGAACTGAGAAAAAACTAACCTAGTTCGAGTAAAAACCCGAGAACCCATGATAATAACAGATACCCCAGCAGAGCCTTTCGATAAAATTTCCATAGACACAGTAGGACCATTACCTACGACACCTTCAGGTAACGCTCACATTTTAACGGTACAAGATAACTTAACAAAATACTGTGTTGCGGTACCTATCCCAAACATAAAAGCTGAAACTATTGCTGACGCTCTCGCTCGAAACGTTATTATACAATTCGGAACCCCTCGAATAATATTAAGTGATCAAGCTCGTACTTATGTCGGAAAATTATTTCACCATCTAGCAAAAACATTTAAAATAAAAAAAATAACAACATCTGGATATCACCCTCAGACAAATGGCAGTCTAGAAAGATCACATATAGTATTAACGGAATTTATTAAACATTATGTTGAACGATTTGACGACTGGGATAAACTTGTCCCATTTGCTATGTTTTCATACAATACTTCTGTTCATGAATCAACTAACTTCACTCCTTTCGAGCTTATCTTCGGGAAAAGAGCGCGTATTCCTAGTTCTTTTCCTCCCACTGATCAAACCCAAACATATGGAACCTATTTACAAGACCTTATTACTAGAATGGACGATATGAGACAATTGGCTCATAAAAGGTTGGTAAAATCTAAGTACCGTTCTAAACGCTATTATGATAAACATTAACACCCTTGTACTTTTGAAGTAGGTAATCAGGTTTATTTAATTAAAGAGCCCAGAAAAGGCAAATTCGATTCTCATTATAAAGGTCCTTACACAGTGGTAGAATTGTTAGATAATAATACTGCTATCATTGAGAATGCAGATGGTAAACGATTATTAAAGCATGTAGATAAATTAAAAATTTGTAATACTCGGAAGGATGAGTCCGACTCCGAATCACATTTAACAAATTAAAGATCACTATGTTTCAGAATAAAAAAGGGTTAAATATTAATACAGGTTAAGCATGATACTCCATGGGTATCGAAATCTTAAAACATCCCCTAGTGTGGACATCCTAGCTGTTCAAATATTGCTGACTATTCCGGTAGTACTCGGAATTCTCGCGTACAATTGCTTAAAACCTTCAATTAATGTAACAACTCTATCTCTGTTAGATATTAAAGACTGCAAAATACCAATAGCAAATCCAATCATACAACCAACAGATATCCAATTGCTCCAAACAATAAATTTATCAATGTTCACATTTTTCAATGCAAAATCCTGATCAATAGATCAATTAAAATTTGTGGGTTTTTATCACACAATTACGAAACATCTAATAGTCATTACGAATATGTAAAAGAAATCACGCGAAGACGATGTGAAGATGTACACATGGAAGAATCCTATGAATATTATGGAGAACATAACGATTTAAAACCGAACTCTACTACAAGGCGATCAGTTACTTTTGCCGGAAGCGTAGACTCAGAAGGATACTGCACTGGCGAAGCCTACAGTGATGCTAGCGGTAACTGGGAAAAAGTCTTTGTTACTGGTTATCTTACAATTACATTACAAGACTACTACGCCACCGTTAATACTGAAACCAATGACGTCATTTTAAGATCAGGGTTACGCTGTAACTACTAATCTTGACGATGCATGGATGTTGACGGAGGAAATACTTTCTGGGATGTGTTACCTAAATCAGATTGCAGTACTGACAAATTTACGGTACTGTTCGATGGAAAAGCAAAAAAATTAACCAATAGTAATAATTCAACTAATAGTGAAACCGTATATTCCGTAGCATCCGGCGGATTTAGTTTTACATTCACAGAAAAAGGAACTATAGAAAGCTGTGAAGAACTCCTAACGTTAACAGAATTCCCTCAACTCTTCATCCTGGATAAAGGACTTAACCAACATTCAAACCACAAAAGGTCATTAACTATGGAAAACATGGATCTTACTACCTATGTTAGCGCAAAATTTATATACCTCGAAAGTCATTTTGAAACTCAAATCATCATGTTATACAAAGATATTATTCTGCAAGAATGTAAACTAGAGAAAAAGGTATTACAAAACGCATCGATTCTTGCATCTCTAGCCCCAGACAATTTCGCACTACAATTTTTGAAAGAACCAGGTTACATTGCTCATGCATCAGGGGAAGTAATAAGATTCACAAAATGTATCACAGTAATCGTTGAAAGAAGAGATACTGAGGAATGTTATCAAGAACTGCCCATTAATTTAAACAATGAAAAATTATTCATGTTACCACGCACTCATATTTTAGTGAAGACAGGAACACAGGTTGAATGTAACCCTTTAATCGCACCAATGTATCGGATAAACTCACAGTGGTACCAAATAAATCCTAACTTAACTATGGTACCCGAGCCTATACAACTCGCAGCACAAACAAATTATACCTGGAAATACAAAAACGCTCTAGGACTAGCCACAGGAGGAATTTACTCTAACAAAGACGTAGAAAAACTTCAAGAATTTATAATGTTTCCGTTAGAACGGCCAGCTATATTAAATACGATTGCTCGAGGAGCTACCGGCCATTCAATAGTCAAGGATGAAATAAAGTTAAACAATTTAATTGATGAAAGTGAAATTTTTGCCTCACTCTCACACAGTTGGGGAAAAATTTATAACTTCTTCAACACAGTAGGAACTTTCGGAGTAACTATTTTTGGAGCTTATTTAGTGCTACGCATTTTTAAATTTACCTTTGATTTGATAATTCACGGTTACGCTTTGCACTCGACTTATGGGTGTAGTTTTTGGATCATGGGAGCCATATGGGGAACATTAGCCAGTTATTTAATACAACGTCGTGCTACTAATTCTGATGTAGAGAAAGAAATGGAAATATTTGAAACTAAAAATCATTCACAGCCAGAAAAACTGCGAAAAAATTTGAAGAATCATATTCCAACTAAAACAAAACGCAATATTCAGCACAGCTTGCCATTAGATATTAAATTCCGAGATATAGAATCGGAATAGTCAAGCAAAATTTTACATCTCAAATACATATACTAACTATTATATTAATCATTTCAGAGAGAAAGACATAACAGAAGAAATACTCTCCATCAAGATGAGGGCACTGACCTTTACGTTCATAGTAATTTATACTCTAGCCGGAATTTCTTGTGACCCTTTTAAGAACAAACAATTCAACTCAAACCCAGGTATTTACTACGAAGAATTGGGAAAGGTGTACCTGTCAATGGATACATGGAAACTTGTGACTAGAATAAGTTTAAGATCGCGTTCGATAAACTCAAGGAAGCTTTATGCACAGCACCTATTTTACAATATCCGGATTTCGAGAAACCCTTTATCATAACCACCGACGCGTCAGGGTTCGCTATCGGGGTGGTTTTATCACAGGGTGAAATCGGGAAAGATCAACCAGTCGCGTATTATTCGCGCGTCCTCCACGGACCTGAATTGCGTTATGATATATATGAAAAAGAAGCACTCGCAATCGTTCAGGCCGTCAAACACTTCCGACCATATGTATATATGAGGAAATTTATAGTGGTCACTGATCACAAGCCACTGGTATGGTTCAAAACTGCTAAAGATGGGAATGCGCGAATTCTCAAATGGCGGTTACGCCTAGCGGAGTACGATTATACAGTTATCTATAAACCGGGTAAAATTAATTTAAACGCCGACGCGTTATCCAAGAATCCGGTTGAAAAAGTAACGGTGAACACGCGTGCCCAAAAGGCAAGGGAAGAGTTATCAAAAACTTACGAACCTAATACAGAAGTTCCTAACACTTCTACGCGGTTCAATACAGAAGTTCCTAACACTTCTACGCGGTTCAATACAGAAGTTCCTAACACTTCTACGCGGTTCAATACAGAAGTTCCTAACACTTCTACGCGGTTCAATACAGAAGTTCCTAACACTTCTATGCGATTTAATACAGAAGTTCCTAACACTTCTATGCAATTTCATACAGAAGTTCCTAACACTTCTATGCGGTTTAATACAGAATTTCCTAACACTTCTACCAGTTCTAATACAGAAGTTCCTAACACTTCTATACAATCTAATACCGAAGTTCCTAATACTTTTATACAATCTAACACAGAGGTTCCAAACACTTCTATTAGATCCGATAAACGTCGGGAACCTCCTCGTCGGAAAAGGGGCAGACCCCCGAAACCCCGCGAAATAACTCACGAGGAAACTGATCCGGACAATTCACGAGGAAATGAGCGGACAAATTTATTAAAAACGTAATATGCACATTCGGAGCTCCAAAGGTCCTTTTAACCGATCAAGGTAGGAACTTTGTTAGCACCTTTATGCAGCGTATCAGTAAAAGATTTCGAATAAAGAAAATTCAAACAACCGCCTTCAGGCCACAATCAAACGGCTCATTAGAACGCTCTCACCATGTATTGGGGGAGTATTTAAAACAATTCATAAGTAAAGATAATGAATGGGATGACTGGCTCGATTTAGCCATGTTTTCCTATAATACCTGCGTCCACGAAGGGACGAATTTTACCCCTTATGAGTTAGTGTTCGGGAGACCTGCACGAGTACCCACTAACGAACCCTTACACGAATTAGATCGATTGCCAACATATAACGATTACATTACTAAACTAGTGGAGAGACTAACTGTCATCCGCGAACTAGCCCGTGAAAACTTAATACACTCTAAGGAAAAGTCCAAAGAGTTGTACGACCGAAAATTAAAACCAGTAGAATTCAAAGCTGAGGATAACGTCTTTCTCCTGAAAGGTCCTGAACCTCATAAATTCGGGGATCACTATAATGGTCCATATAAAATCGAAGAAGTACTCCCTAACGGGAACATCAGAATAAAAATCGGTAGTAAAACCAAAGTAGTACACCCCAACCGTTTAAAAAGGACAAATATCAAGGTTTCACAACCCAAGGCCAAGGGTACTAAAGTCGTGGTCTCCGACCCCGACTTTAGGCCGTAATTAATTTTTTTACAGAACTATGGATCCTATCATCATTCTAATAATGGCTATCTGCTGGGGGCCAACCGAGGCAATCATAGGCTATGATTGCGGAAATAAAATATTGAACATGATGACCATTTCTTTAGTGGATATTGATGAGTGTGATCTCAATGCCGATCCTATTGAGACCACGCTAACCGAAATTGCATTATTACAATTAAATGAGTATAAACATACTCAAACTATTCAATGTAAGATTGAAATCCACAGAGTCATCCAACACTGTGGATGGCAATCTTACAACTCGATCGTAAATAACGGGATTAACGAATACATACTTCCGATAAGTCACGAGATGTGCCAGGTCGCGCACGACCATGGCACGTTGCGTATCGGAAGTACTTTTATTGACGGACTTCTTCCTAACGTCACGACGACTCGTAGCATTACACTTGCGGGAAGTGTAAATAGTAACGCGGACTGCACTAACGCCCAGTATAGTGACCCTTTTGGCACCTGGGACAACGTGTTCGTTATCGGAACTGCTAAAATCACATTAAAATCTCAATTAGCTCGCGTTAAAGTTACTGATAATAAAATTCATTTGCCATCAGGAACTCCTTGTAAATTGAGTAAGGGATCTTGCATTGATCCCGTAGGTGGTTATACCTTCTGGCATGCATTACCCCGCAAGTATTGCATTCCGGAAACTTATACAATATTATACAGTGGCTCAGCCATTAAATTAACAACTAAGAGAGAAGCGGTATACTCACTAAGTGTAAGAGATACCAGTTTCTCTCTTAGCACGACTGAAACTGAGACCTCATGTGGGATTGCGTTAACTAAAACTGAACATCCCAAATTGTCCATAATAGCAAGTAAAGATTTAGATATATTAAAGAAAAATAATGTAGTGGGTCCCAACTCTGATAACATGGATCTTTTCCTTTACGCGAACGCAAAGTTTATTTATGTAGAACGGTACATAAGGATTCAGGTTCAGTCGTTGTATAAAGACGTAATTTTAAAAAGATGTAAATTAGAAAAGGAAGTGTTGAAGAACACTCTCTCAATAGCAGCAACGCAACCAGACGAATTCGCCTTCCGGTACATGGAGGGACCCGGATACATGGCTGTGGTAGCAAGAGAAGTGGTACACATTGTCCAATGTGTACCAGTCGAGGTCAAGATTCAACACAAAGAAGCCTGTTACAATCGGATATCAGTCCAACGGGGAAACCAGAGTATATTCCTCACCCCCCGGACATACATCATCACCAACTACGCCACCGAGTTGCCGTGCAATTCCCCTCTTCTACAGTACTATAAATTAAGAAACGTTTGGTATAAATAAAATTTATGCCAAAGCCGGTCGAGACTCTACCACCAAAAATACTGAAGCCCAGCACCAGTATGAGTTGGAAGTACCAAAACCCAGCTAACCTGGCCACCGGAGGAATTTATTCTGAGAAGGACCTGGACGCAATGAGAGGCAGAATAATGTTCACCATGGAACAAACCGTGGTGGTGGAAACCGTGGCGCAACAATTCACCAATCATTCCAGGGGATACCCATCCTTGATCAACGCACTCAACGAAGAAGTTCTAGAACATCTGGCGGAAAGCGCTTGGTCCAAGACATGGGGAAAATTTACTCGTTTCGGCACCTACTGTGCCGGAATCATAGGAATAGTAATGTGCTTTCGGGCAATCAAATTAATTGCAGATACCGTGGTCCATGGATACGCCTTACACACGGTTTACGGATGGTCCTTGTGTCTACTTGGAGCCGTTTGGGACTCACTAACCCATCTTCTACTACATCTAGGTAGACAGCGACGACCACAATCAAAGACATCCTCACCAACTATTGAACAGGACACTGAGAAGGGAGATGCACCGGTACCAACAGCACCGGAGATTTATCCACTCCTACCAAAGTCTATGACGTCAACCAACAACTCATCAACAGAGGTCACTTCTACGACGAGAGTTTTCGTTTGAGATAAAGTTCTTCACATTACCTTTAAAGTAATTTAGTAATATACAAAGATAAAATTTTAACGTCGCACTCGTTATTATATTTCAATTTTTAATTCGCTCGTACTTCCGTCTAACAGCGAGGGTGTTACGTCCAAGGAAATTTAATAATTTTATATTATTTTCTTTTATTTAAATATAAATTTTTAGTTAAATACGACAAAATTTTATCTCGGGAATTTCCGGACCATCGCTAGGTCATAAATTACCTTTAAGCTTTAAGTTTTTTTTAATCTCGAATTTTAGAAAGGTTCTTTAATTTTAATATTATACAGATGCATTTTCTCTTTTTCTCAGAATTATAAAAACTAAAAATAAAAATAATCTCGAATAAATAGGAAAAACTTCTTTAGAAAATGCATCTGACCTAAGCCTAAGCCTACCAGGGCAATAAAATTCTCGTTAAGAGACCCATAAAAAGGAACTAAAATTTTATGACCTTTTGAAATTGTATACCCAGTAAACACGTTTACGTCAATGTGAAGTCAAAATGACATTGGGCTATGTCAGGATTTACGTAAGATATAAGTCACGAATGAGTCATATGTGACTCATTATTTCACACTTCCTGACGTAAGATTCTGACGTAAAAATATGACGTAGTCATGACGTCAGTATTATGTCTTAATGACATTTATGACGTCAATATGACGTACCTGTGATGTCTATATCATGATAATGATGTCATTATGACGTAAAAGTGATGTAAGTGATGTAAAAATTGTACCTCAGAAAAAATATTAAAAAAAAAATTTCTCAAATATAAAAAAATTAAAATTTCGAAATCAATTATAGTATTGTGGGCTGATTGCGAACTTGGAAACACAAGATATATGTAAATACTTGATGAAAAAATCTTGAGGTATGTTGGGCTTGAACTCGGGTCCTCACGTGTCGAAGTCTGGAACGCTGCTCACTTGTCCAAGTAACGGTTCATGTCTCGTAATACCTAACTTATGTGTTAACTCTTACATAACGATAAATGCTTATTTCATAATTTTTTCTGATATTAAATGGATTTTAAGAGTTGGAATTGTATACAATTCAAGTCTAATAATTTATACAATTTCATTAAAGCTCATGAAATTTTATAAAGTTCTATAAAACATTGTAAAACTCTTATTAAAGGCTCGCTAGTGAAACTTGCGATAATGAATAGGCAATTTATAAATTTTTATAAAACTTGATTTACTCTTACAGTTTCAAAAATTTTCGTGTAAAAGCGGACACAGAGAACTTTACATGGTTGAGCGAAATTTTTTCAGAGTAAACGATATATCCGTGTCACGAATATTTTTTTAATACTTATTTGATTTCTCCAGACTCGAATTTTTTTTTTTTATTCAATTTTTTCCATAAATTTAGTATTTTTTATTTGGATTTTTCTTCTTCAAAATTTCAATTTACGAAATTTAGATTTTTTTTTAATTTCAACTCTTCTAAGAATAACATTTTTTTAATCTATATTTCTTTTTAATTTCAATTTTTTTCGAAATTTGAATTTCTTTTATTTAACATACTAACAACATTATGAAACTTGATGTAAAATACTATTAGTCTCGTCAATGACAATCATGAACTGATTGAATTATTTCTAATACAATGTTTCATAAGTAGCAGCACTAATTTCAAAAAATTATTTTTCAAGTAATAGTGCAATATTTAAATGACTGACATTTAATTTCTTGACGCAAAATAATATGAAATTATACGTTTACTCGCTTGACGGTTTAAAAATTTAGAGTTCATGCCACATAAATTGAACTCGGTATTTTGTTATCATTTTCACACTAAGTCATTTATATTGAATGAAGCTGAAAATATTTTTACAATGGATAAAAGTACCTAAATTCATGAAAAATATAAATGAGTAACATGAGCACTGAAAAAAGTATTTCTTGCACCAAGAAAATTTTTACGGAGGCCAAAGTTATATTGGAGAAAGAAGAAGTGTTTTAGTCTCAAGAAATTTTGACTTTATTCACGGAATTTTCAGTCATCTTTAATATATTCTTGGTCCAAAGAAATTTACCTTTGAGTCAAGATGTTTTTCTGCAGTGTATGAAAACATACAAGCATAAATATAAAAAATTTATATCCCACATGTATTTAATTTATATGTATTTTTCTTAAAAACGTAAATGAAAAATGTTTTGTATGTTATTTTCTAATATGTTAGATATATTCATTAATATTAAGAAATTATAAATTTTTATTATTAAAAACGGACTTAAATTTGCAAAGTACCGGCCTAAATTAACTGTTTACCTCTTTCTGATTCTTACAACATTTCAAACCAATTTTTACTAATATTTAGCGATTAATTGTAAATTAGACATCTTGTTAAAGAAGTTTTATACTTGATAAATTTTGATAAATCGATAATATTGAAAAAATATATCCCCAAATTTTATCAATATTATAGAAAATAATGGTTTGTCACTGATTTAGAAAATGACTTTCAAATTACGTCAGTATTATGTACAGTTGTGACATATTACGTTAAATAATGACTCACAAACGGTATCGGTATTATGTACGACCGTGACTTGTCACTGATGTAAACACATGATATTAATCTTATGTCAAGATTACGTACAAACGGAACTTGTTACTGATGTAAACGCTTGATGTTAAACTTACGTCAAGATTACGTACAACCGTGACTTGTCACTGATGTAAACGAAAGATGTTAAACTTACGTCAAGAATACGTACAACCGTGACGTCACTGATGTAAACGAATGATGTTAAACTTACGTCAAGAGTACGTACAACCGTGACTGGTCACTGATGTAAATGCATGATATTAAACTTACGTCGTTATGACATACAATGATGGCATTAATGTAACGTAATATTGTAGTTTATATATTATGTCAGTTGTACGTAATATCTAAGTCATTTCCGTGATATCATAGAGAAGTAAGAAACTTACATCAGTACGATGTCAAAATTATATCATATATTTTTACATCATAATTGGATCACAAGACAGGTCAATTGTACGTCATATTTACGTAAAATATTGTGACATTCCTATGACTTATAAATGACGTCATATTAAAGTCATGTGTTCACTGGGTACCTTATTATATCCAGATGTGTTTAAGATAACAAATTTAATTTTAATATCTTTCGTTCTATTCTTGATAAACATTTTTATTTCAACAATCTTTTTTTATTTAAACAAGCAACTTATAATATTTTTTTTTGTACCGACACGATTTTATCTAAAAATTATTATCAACATCAGAACTATTTTTTATTTTAAACAAGTAACTTTTAAAGAAACTTTTTTTTCCGACAATAAATTATTTAAAAGATAAAATTTAATATTGAGAGAGAGTAAATAAAATTCTCTAAAAAGAAACGTTTGTCAATATAAACAATATAAAGTAACGAGTTTTTTTTTATTATATATATATAACGGTACTGGTCACAAAAGTTTAAACAATTATTAAAGTCAAATTAAAATTTAGAGTCAATTTAATTCTTGATGATTATATGCAAATTACTTTACAACCTATTGTTGTAAAATTGCAATAAATAAGAGAAGCTCCAAAATATATTTAAGAACCAAAAATAACCACGTGCATTTTTGGCCACGTGTTAACTATCTAAAATTTATTTTTCTGCACTATTCTTTTTTTTAATTAATTTTTAATTTAACGAATTATAATACAATAAAAAAACGATTATTATTAAAATAATAATTTTTAAAATAACAGAAATCGAACTTTGGACTACCATGTGGTATTTATCCAAAGATCCTAAGAATTTTGCAATTTATTTAAAAATTGCATATTTATAAAAATAACAATAAGACATTTTTTCTTATTTCATTGGAACAAATAATTGTTAAAAACAACTTAATAAACAAATGAAAAATTTATTTAATGTACATGTTAGTTCATGTGTGGGTGCGTACGCACATAGGCTAACATTTTGGGCGGGACTAGCCGCTTTTCCTAAGAAAATGGAGTAAGAAAGGGAACGGACCCCGGAAAACTGCTTCCTGATTGGATGCAGTTTTCCCCCGAAAATTATGTCTATTTCGGAATAGTCGTGGACATAAAAGGGCCTTGTTCACCCGAAACGTTCTCTAGTTCATCCTCAGAAGCCGCAAGTGTCCTCACACTTCACCTATCTATCGACGTTAGTCCCGACTAACATTCAGTACAGTCTCCTCACACTTTTAATTAATATTTCAATAGAAAATCTTAAATTCAGTTTTGTTTTAATAGTTAGAGTCAGTGAAAATCGAAATTTATTGACCAGGTACCGTAATTTCAAATATTATACATTTAATTTGGTTTCCAATCTTGTAAAACTTATTGTATTTTAGAATTTAATATTTTGAATATACTTTATAATTCAAAACTACACCTATCCGCATTCTTTCAGTTTTAAAACCTAATACTCAACACGATCCCGGTCTATAGGCTGAAAAGCTTGGACCAAAAATAAATTTAATTAATTAGTCCAAATTCTGGACGTAACACAAACAAATGCTGCTGCTGCTGAAGAAGTAATAATTACACTTCAAAAAATTGAATGGATTGTACCGTACATAACCCCAGCAGATAAGGAAAAAATTCAAACTTTGAATTACATCGCCAGTGATCCTGCTATACCAATTAGTTTTCGAACTTGGGAATTATATGAGTATCCTCTGTTACCTGCAACTTCAAAACATATTTAGGCAGTCAAAACCTCAACTCAGTTAGAAAAGCCACGTTACGTTGTTCTTGGATTCCAAACAGCAAGGAAAAATGATGCTCGGAAAGATGCTAGCAAATTTGATCACTGCAATTTACGAAACATCAAATTATTTTTAAATTCACAAAGTTATCCCTATGGTGACTTGAATTTAGATATACCTCACAACCAGTATGCTTTGTTATACCATATGTACACAGACTTTCAAACATCATACTATAACAAAGAAGCCGAACCACTCCTATCGAAAAAGAAATTTTTGGATCAAGCACCACTGTGTGTAATTGATTGCTCCAAGCAGAACGAAGCTATAAAATCTGGACTTGTTGACATTCGACTGGAATTTGAATCAGTTGATCGGTTTGCAGCCAATACAACAGCATACTGTTTAATTATTCACGATCGTACCATTGAATACAATCCTATAAGCAACACTGTCCGTAAGTTAGTGTAAAAGAAGGGTTGTTACTTTCAATCTAACACCAACTGTACATTATATGTATGTGGAAATATGCATATAAAAATGCAAGAAAAGGGGAATGGGAACAGGCTGCGAGAGACAGAGACAGATTTAAAAACAGAATTTTAAAAACCAGTGAAAAATTGGATCTAATATTAATTAAAAAATTATCACAAATTAAACTTTTCAAGTAATATATAGTGTTTAAGATAATATATATGTATCAAATGAAATTATTATTGATAAATAAAAAAATTTTTATTTATAAAATGTGCACATTATTATTTCAATACATAAAATTATACATAAGTTTCCTAGTACTGTAAGTAGAATAATACAAAAAAATTTTTACTTATTTCTCTAAGTTACATTGTAAGCAAAATTTTCGATATGGATATAGATATATACCGAATATTTCCCAATTAGCACCGGTTTCAGGATGATATTGTTTGCAGAATGAATATTCTTTAACTTCTTCATTGTGTTTTAGATGCTCTGGTAATTTATCCCAAATGAAGCGTATTTCTCTTTTGGCAAAGTAAAGTAAAAAATGTGAATCCAGACAGGCCAGGTCTCGAGGATGCATCATTCGTAAAGTGGTCAACTGATTGAAAAGTTGAACTGATTTTGTTGTAGCTGAGTTGACAACCATAAAACTTTACATACCATAATTTCAGTTGTTGAACGTTTTGAAATGCACAAGCTTTTAAATAGCCAGTTGAAGTGTGCACTGCAGATGGACACTTGAAATGTGTAAATTCAATGTTATTAATTGAATAATGACGCATTTTCGTTAAATCTATGCTGACAACAGATGCATCATCAATTAATTTTTCAAGCCATTCTTTCTTTTGTTCACCTTCAACGTATAAATAGCTCAAATAACGCTTTAAAATATTAAAAATTTCCGCGAGTACATTATACGCAGTTTTACCGACATCCCAGCTAATTTCATGACGACGTCCATTATAGTCGAGATTTTGCTTAATAACAGATGCACTATGTAACAGGGCGATTTGCCCTTGATCGATAAAATCGATCACACGCGGTAATAATTCGACACAGCACTGGTGTCTCGGTCTTCGGGACCCGACTAGACCCGACTAGAGTTAAGAGAGAGGGGGAATTTTGGGGTTTCTTCGCTAGTAAAGTACTAGCGGAAAAACAGAAGTAGTTAGGTGTTCAACTAAGTGGCCTCGCCAAGGAGCAGGAAGCAACCAAGGAGAGAAGTCACGCACAATCCAGAGTTTTCTTCAGCGAGAAATAAAATTTGCTAAGGTATTCTAACTTTTATTTCCTTGATGAGCCAAGGGGGGTTTACACCCGGCTCAATTTCCAAACTACTTCTCATTAATTAATTAATGGTAATTCAATTCGTTTTATATTTCGTTAATAATAATTAATTGTTTAATCTGCTAGCTTTGAGAACAATTCCTCCAGGGGATTGTTACACCCGAGGAACGTTCCAGACCTCCAGGGTTTAGGTCGTGAGTATCTAAAATATTAATTCAGCTGGTTAATAATAATTAACACCTTGATTGGCTTTAATAAATTCATTTTTTATTAATAAATTATTAATATAATTTCTGAACATCGAGAAATATTCAATCAGCAACTCACGATTTGGTCAAGCATCAGTACCCGAGGTCAAGCTAACTACGCAGTAACGGCGTCCATTTTTGAGCGCGCAAATTCCTTAAGAATTTCGTGACGCAGTAAATTTATAAAATAAATACCTGGACTATTTTTATAATTTTTATAAATTGAATTACCACTTAATTAATTATTTTACTGATTTATATCTGATTATTTATTGAAAATTACTTAATTTATTACTTGGAACAATTTTATTACTGGAAATCAATTTGTTAAGAAACTGCGACGCATTTCGAATTTTAAGACCGTGGATAAAATTTTGAAATTATATTCTTTACACCGAGATAAATTATTTATTAACTAGTCGACAATTTAATTTATCGGAAAATAATTATCCTACGTATTATAAATTACCGAGAATTAATTTATTAAACTTCGTCGCAGATAAGACTAAAACACCCGCAGAAAAACGAGAGACACGTAAACTTTACGTCGAATAAAATAATAATTAATTATCTAATTTAATGGCCAAATTCTGCTAGGGGAGTCTTATATAAAATTGTCCTATGAAAGTCGCCAATAATTTATCGTTATCAGTATTCCGGTAAAAGCAATTGTGAAAATTATACATAATTTAGTATTGTTGTTCCAAAAAAAAATTCTTTACAAAACTATTTAATTGTGTGGATTAAGTCCGAGTAAAATTTAGTTAAAACTACAAAAGAATATTCTGAGAATTTAGTTAATGCGTAGAGATAAGCTCGTGTTAAAATTGGAAGGAAAAGTAGCGTCGGTTCAAGCCGGAATATTTAAGAAGTAAAATTTGTTAAATTGTGAAAATAAATTACGATTTTATTACGAGTTAATGACTGAATTATTTTAGAAAAATTAACGTTGTAAAATTTTGGAGTAATTTTGTAATCCAGAAAATAAAAGTAAAGTAGAGTCAGTGTGTGTGAGACGCGTGGGATATGTGTGTGGAGATTGTGCGGGTTAAGAGTGTGCGATTGTACGGGTTCTCTGCTTGTTGATGGTTTGCCGAATAGAGCAATTCGTACAGTCCTAGAAGCCGTTGTATAGTCGCCAAGTGGGGTACAACGGTAGTAAGATAGAAACTGCAGTATAGTCGCTCCATATGAGGGTACTGTGGGATTAAGAATTTTCTTGGACGACCCCTACTTGTTGATGGTTTGCCGAGTAGGGTAATCAAATCTTAGTGCGACGTTTTCTACTTGTTGATGGTTTGCCGAGTGGAAGACTAGCGTTAAGTCGGAGTAGCCGGTTTTAGCCCGAAATCCTCCAGTAGTTGTAAGTGAAGTAGTTGTAAGTGAGTACGTGCAAGGGCACGAGTTGTGAATTAGTTTTATTTTGTTGTTAAATAAATTTTGGATCCGTTGTTAAATAAAGATTTAATTATTTACAGATCACCTTCCTCCACTCTCTCTCTTTCCCTGTAGATTAATAAGCTCAGCTCTGGCATCCGGTTCCAGGAACCGAGAAAATAACCCTGGTGGCGCCCTGAATCAGCATTAGAGTCATTTGTTGTTAATTAGTTGTTTTGTTTAATTTTTGTCAGGGGCCTTAAGTACGGGAAATAAACCACCCGTTACACTGGCGCCCAACTTTTGAAAAACCCCAAAGAGAGAGAAGGAAGGCCTGAAAATAAATAGGTTTTTATTTAATTAATGTTAATTAAAGAAAAAAATCAGTCATTAGCTAAAAAATTTTTAGTTTGAAAAAAATACTTAAGTCTGAAAAAGTTTTTACTTGAGTCTATTTAATTATATTTGAAATTTCTCTTAATTCCAAAAATTAGGAAATTAAAATTTATTTTAAACCGGAAGTGTCATTTTACCCAATAGCTGGTGCTAGTAATTACTACGACACACAGCTATTTAGGGGATTAAAAATATTATCTACAACAAAAAAAAAAAAAAAAAATACCCAGTGACTTGCACTAGCATTGTCTATGTGAAGTAGCCACTCAGGGGATTATAGATAATAATAATAATAATTACAAATTAAAACTCGGAAAAACCAAAATATTTTTGTCTACGTAGTAAATTTGAGAACACAACGCTACCGAAGCTAGTGACGCGCTCACTTCGGACAACTTCGTTCATCATCGTACGTTTGGCGCGAGAAGACTCTCGAACAAAACTATACACGCTGCTACTGAAGCGGGTGACGGAGTCGCCTCTGTCTACTTCGGACAACTCCGTTCGGCATCGTTAGTTGACGCGTATAGTGACAACGCTAATACTGAAGTGTTCTCTACTTACTATATAATTTAATCCGCTTATAAAATTTTTCTTTTATTTCTTTTCGCTAAAATAAAATAATTTGGAAATTTAATATTTTACAAAAATAATACTCAAGTATTTTTCTTGAATTTCACTTTTGAGAGTCATTTTTGAAATTTTAAATTTTATTTTAATATTAAATTTTGAAATTCATTTTTACAAAAATTTAATTGATTTTTGCGCAAATTTAATTTTAAAAAACTTATTCCTGTTTTCAAATTATTTTCAAATTTTTTTCTTTTTCCTTCCGGAGATTTTAATTTATCTTTACTGAAAATTTTGTTTTTTTCGAAATTCGTTTTCAAATCTTTTCTTCTGAAATTCAAACTTATTGGGGAATTTATTTTCGAACATTATTATCTTGAAACCTAATTTTGAAAATCTTTTCGGAATTGTTTTTTTTGAAATTTAATCTTCGGAAATTCATTTTTCCGAAATTTATTCCGAAATTTATTTTGAGATTTTATTTTGAAATTTTAATTTTGAAAATTTATTTTTAAGATTTAATTCTCGGAAGATTAATTATTTCTCAAAATTTTTCTGGAAGGTATTCTAAGAAAATTTTATTTCGAAATTTTGTTTGAAAATTTATTTTGAAGAATTATTCTCGGAGTTTTATTTATTTTTCAAAATTTTTCTGAAAAATATTTATTTTTAAAATTTATTTTGAAAAATATATTTCGAAGGATTATTATTTTAGCTTTTCGCTGAAATTATACTTTTCCGAAAATTCAAAAAGGAAACTCATTTCGAGAATTAATTTTCGAAAATTCACTGGTTTTGAAATCCAACTTGATTTACTTGAGGATTATTTTATTTTTGAAATTTATTTTGCATTTATAATTTAAAAATTTATATATTTCATTTTTATTTTTTCTAAAATTTTATTTTGCGAATTTTGACAAAATTCTTTGGTGTCAAATAAGTTAATTATAAATAGTTAAAAAAAAAAAAAAAAAAAAAAAAAAAAATTTAACATGATTCCGCCGACTGGACCCAGAACAAGGTCTCAAGGACTCCTGGCAGAGCCAGAAATTGAAGCTCGTCGAGTTTCTTTTGGTAGAGGCCGTGGTACGTTGTCATCTAGTACCATAGTGGATCCCGGAACCAACGTTGGACAAAGACCTTTGGGGGAGCGTTCTCAAATACCCAGGTCAAGCGTAATGCCTGTACCTCCGGGGGAGACGACTCAACTACACCCAGGTCAGAATCAACTAAGCTCTGCTGGATTGACTCAAATACCCAGGTCAAGTATAATGCCTGTACCTCAGGGGGAGTCAACACAGCTGAACACGGGCCTCAGTCAACATAGGTTCACGGGATACACACGTCAGGTCCAAGACAATCAACGAATTTCTATTGGTATAAATCCTGGTACCAGTGGTACGACATCTGCCCCTGTAAACTCACATACGTCCAGATACAGTAATTTGTTCACGAGAATCACAAATACACCAACTCCAGCTGGTTCCTCAGACGCTTCGTTACATTTTGGAGAAGTTGCGGACCGAATGAACGATATCATGGACGATATGGACCAAAACATATCCTGGCTCCAACATAGACTACGAGGAGATCCAGAAGCATCTAATAGACCTCCTGCTGAACTCTTTGGTGTCGAGGAAGCATTAAGAGAGAGAGAAGCACGGGAACAAGAACTACGCGATAATCTACGACGTGAACAAAACCAACGAGAACGTCTTGAACGAATACAACAACAACAAGAGCAAGAAATACGCCAGTTGCGAGAACGTGAACAACTAGCACGTCAGGTTTACACAGGAGCAACGTATACTGGAATAAATTCCAGCTCTCCTATTCTCCAAGATGATTATAACCAGAATACTCGTCCTGTGAATATGACACAACGTCCACCGACGAATACTGTCATAGACCAAGGAGTTGATTTCAGAGACGATGATCAACTAGGGCGTTACCGGGGGTATATACCCAGTAACACCTATATAAATGTACCACAAGCTAATTACTCAGATAATTTGTATGACAACTACCAATCGAGAGTACCTGGAGGAGTTAACACGAGACAGAACACCGTCAATAGGTGGAGTCAAGTTGCCTACAACCGCTGGAGGGAAATTAAAGATAGTATCCAGATGTCTGGCATCTGTTTCCCTCGATCAGGAGTCACTGCAAACGACTTTGTGAACTCGTTGGAGGCAAGATCCAGACGAGAAGAATGGAACGACAGGGAGTTATTGAAGGTGATCACCCTCACACTAAAGGAGACACCAGCCAGTTGGGTGGACGCGAATTACAGTAGATGGGAAAATTTTGCTCAGTTTAAGAGAGAATTTCTAAAAACTTTCGGCAGCGCGACAACTGATCACCAGATGATCATGGACATTAGCCAAATGAAGATGACGCCGGAGGAAAATCCCACCGAATTTGTCTTGAAGGTCCAACAAAAATACCGAGCAATGGAAATTCCTCCACCAATCCAAGAACAGGTAAACTGTATTCGAAACAATTTGATTGACGAGCTGAGAATCATGGTATTTTCAAGACAGGTCTCGACGTATGAGGACCTGCTGAACGTGTTACACGAGGCAGCCAGGTGTACCAAAGGCACGAGCAACAAAACACAGGCTGTTAATCAGCCTAAGAACTCAGAGAAACCTCGCTTTGGAGCAATCCAACAGCCAACTGAGGACATGGAAATTCTGGAAGAATATGTCGAGCTTCCTGAGTTCAATGCCATGCAACTGAACTCAGGAGAATACGACAACCGTTACGGAGTATACAGACGTACTAACAACCAGTTTCCAACGACTAGACAATTTGTCCGTCGAGGTTTTTATCCGAGGCAACAACAGCCTGTTGCTCAACCGGGTAGCCAACAAACACCAGGACAAAATTATCAGCCTACAACATCCAACATAAAACCACCAGGACAGTTTCCTGCTCCTCAACAACAGCAGCAAACATTCGTACAACCTTTAAATGTACCGGTGCAAAACGTAGGCCAATTTTACGATTTCAATTACCTACGTGGACCTAAACCATGCCACAATTGTGGTGTAATTGGTCACACGTTTGATGTTTGTCCAGGCCCCAGAAGGGAGGTCTGTAATGTATGTTACAAGATTGGACATTCTAGAAAAAATTGCCCTCTATTTGTACCGATTAATAATCAAAATAAGTCAGGACCAGTCATCACAGAAATTTTTGAAGAAGATACTAGTCAACAAATTCAAAAAAACGCAGAGAGGTAGCACGTGAGTTTCCCGCGTGCTTACCAGAACAGAATACCTCACAGGGAAACAATTTAAATAATTCTGAAATTGATACCCGTCTGGATAAACCCTCTTGTGGGCCAGAAAGGGGCAAAGCGAACAATATGTTTGTTTTAGACAATTGTAAAATAGACACCCGTCTGGATAAACCCACTGTTGGGCCAGAAAGGGATGAAACAGACAATATGCTTGTTTCAGATAACATTGAATATAATACCCGTCTGGATAAACCCACTGTTGGGCCAGGAAGGGGTAAATCAACCAATCTGTTTGATTCTGACACTGAAGACAATATACAAGAAAAACATCAGGTCACACCACCTTGTTCAGAGGAGGTGCTGAGAATAATAACACTATTAGAAAATCCTCCATCAGATTTATCTGACGATTTTCTCAATTCTCGTATATTTGCCTTAGAACAACATTCTAGTGAAAACTCAGAGCCAGAACAAGCATCAGACTCTGAGTGGGAAGATGAAGTCGAAACACTTTGTGAACCAACAGTATCTCAACCAGCAGTTACTACAAACACGAATAAGCCATCACAAGCTTCGTTTTTGCCTCATAGTTTACAAGACAATCCTCTAAACGCGTCTTTCATCCGCAAGCTAGCTTCTAGACGTATTTTCAAGCCCGGAAACGGGTCACCACCGGAAAAAACGTCAAGAATACCCATATCCGTATGGATATTTGGGGTGAGGCTAAATGGGATCCTGGATACAGGCAGTGAGAGGTCTTACATCAATGAAAAGGTGTATGAGGACATCAAACATCTAGCTGCTGGTGAGCTACAAGACGATCAGACCAAGAAAGGAGTGCTTCTTGCTAATCATTCTACTTGTAAAAGTAGAGGTGGAGCCCCTTTCATAATTCAAATCGGATCTGTCGCTGGAGAACAATACCTGAGTGTTTTACCCGACCTAGGTTATTCCTTGGTCCTGGGGATGGACTTCGCGACTAGATTTGAGGTTCAAATCGACTGCAAGAACTGCACGTGGAAATTTTCGGATTCTCCAGAAGTCTTTTTATTTCAACCTATCAACTGTCATGAGAAGTCAGCACAATTATGTGCTATGTCTGAACTTCAAGAGACAAAAGTAAAAAGAATTTCTGGAGGCTGAGTTGGGGAGATTTGGTGAAGTGTCAAATCTAGGAGCAACAGAAATTATTCAACATGAAATTGTTTTAAAACCAGGAACACAACCGGTACGAATTAAACCATATCGTAGAAGCCCAGTTGTGAACGAGGAGTTGAATAAACAGATTGATGAGCTCCTAGAGAAAAATTCATTCGCCCGAGCTTCAGTGTCTGGTCATGTTCACCATTAATGGTCTCAAAACCAAATAACAAGTGGAGATTCTGCATAGACTATCGTCCAGTCAACAAAGTGACGATTCCACCTGCACATCCACTGCCGAACATGCTCAGAATACTGAGTGCTCTTCATGGCGCCACCTTCATCTCGACAATGGATTTAAAGGAGGCATTTCATCAAATCCTCATGTCACCCGATTCAGTTCCATTAACAGCATTCTCCGTGGAGGGTAGAGGCCAATTCGAGTGGTTACGTATGCCATACGGACTCGTGGGAGCTCCAAGTACTTTTCAAAAAGCTATGGATCACATAAAAACGCGTTTTTGCCAAATATTGGTCCAAAGAGAGCTTCCACTAAAATGGGCCGAACAAGTTTTCGCTTACCTCGATGACTGGATCGCGATAAGTGAAACTTTTGATGAACATCTAAAAGTCCTGGCGCTTCTTTTTGAAGTATTCCGCGAATTCGGCCTCCTAATCAACCCGGAGAAGTGCAAGTTCTGCAGAAACGAAGTGAGATTTTTGGGGTTCGTTGTAAACGAAACTGGGTTATATCCAGATCCAGAAAGAATCTCACCAGTCGTTAATTTTCCCACTCCAACAAATAAAAAACAATTACGAAGTTTTCTGGGCCTCGTTAACTGGTACCATCGCCACCTCCAGAATGTTGCGAAGGCTCAAGGTCCTTTAAACAAATTGACAGGTGCAAATTCGGAGTGGAGATGGGGTCCAGAGGAGGAAAAGTCGTTCCAGTTGCTTAAACAGTCTCTCGTTGATGCTCAGCCCTTGTCAATTCCTAAACCCGACTGGACGTATGTATTATACACCGATGCATGCGATACCGGTCTTGGGGCGTTTCTAGTTCAAAAGGAACCCGGAACAGACAAAGAACATTTAATTATTTGTCTCAGCCGTCAGCTCCGTGGTGCAGAAACTAGATACACGACTACAGAAAAGGAGTGCTTAGCTGTAGTCTGGGCGGTGAGGAAGCTGAGATGCTATCTCGAAGGTGCTCCGTTCACGGTGGTCACAGATCACGCATCTCTGTTGTGGCTGCACTCACTGAAAGAGCCGAACGGACGCCTGGCGAGATGGGCAGTCGAGCTGTTTTCTCACCAAGTTACCATCAAGCATCAACGAGGCACGACTAACGAGGGCCCAGACGCTCTTTCTCGGCTATATGAAGATGATTCTCCAGAAGATTGGATGGAAATTAAAGACAGATTGCAGACAGCTAGATTTGTCCACATTCAAACATCGAATTGGTATGACATTAAGTTTAATAATGTCAGGAAACATCTAAAAACCTTTCCAGATTGGAAAATCCTGGAGGATCGTCTTTATTATAGAAGACCCGATCCCCTTAAGGAGATCCTGGGTGACGAGGAAGAGTGGAAAAAGGTACTGAGAGACCATGAAGTACCGGAAACATTGAGAAGAAATCATGAAGAACCAGATGCGGGTCATCTGGGTCGGGATAAAATGTACGAGCGCATAAGAACGAAATTCTACTGGCCAGGCATGTCAAAGGACGTCGAAGACTTCGTACAAGCCTGTGGAATTTGCAAACAGGTTAAATACAAACAAACGTCCTCGAAAGCTCCACTACAAACTAGACAACCAATAAAACCGTGGGCGGTAGTGGCAGCTGACGTCACAGGCCCCTTTACAAGATCAAAACGGGGAAACTGTTACGTTTTAGTTGTCCAGGACCTCTACACCCGGTTTTCGGTTTTCTTTCCTCTACGACAAAACAAGGGTACTTTTGTACTGCAGTGTTTTAAAGGGCTGTTCACACTTTGGGGGTACCCACTATTCCTGGTAACAGATAACGGTAAAGAATTCATCAACACTGTAGTACAGGATTACTTGCGTGAAGTCGGGGTGAAGTTTTCTCCAATAGCTGTATCACACCCTCAGGCTAATCCAGTAGAGCGCATCAATCGCACATTGAAACCAATGATGAGAGCTTTCATCAATAAAGACCAGAAGGAGTGGGATGAGCACTTGGGCGAGTTTCAACTGGCTTATAACAGTGCCTTCCACTCCTCCCTAAATCTGTCGCCGTATTATTTATTTCATGGACAAGAACCATGACAGGCAGGTCAATTGTCTCATCTGGAGCTAGATGACATTGAATTCAATAATCCAGAATGGGCCAAAAGAGTACAGCGTCTTGATGAGCTCAGACATAAAATCGAATCGGTCATGAGAAAAGAAAACGAGCGACAAGAGAAGTACCACGGTACCGATCTGAAGATCCCGGAGGTGTCGGTCGGTGATAAGGTCTTTTATCCCAATCGTAAACTTAGTAATAAAGCGGCGGGGTACAGCGCGAGTCTGGGGGTTAAATATTTAGGGCCTGCGTTTATTTCTAAGATAATTAGTCCGCTAGTCGTAGAATTAAAAAATGAGCGCGGAAAACTGTTAGGCCAGCACTATATACCCGACTTGAAGCTGCCGCGTCGTAGCGATCGATTGGCAAATAAGAAGTAACTTGGAAATAATTACAATTCTGAAAAAAAAAAAAAAAAAAAAAAAAAAAAAAATTAATGGCTGGGAATTTTGATACTAATTAAATTAATTTTCAGAGTGATGTGGAAAATTTCCAAAGAAGTAAAGACCCAGAGAGAAGCGGCAGCGACACCTAGGACATCTGCATTGTCAAGACTAGGGCCGTTGGTGCCTAGCTACTTCCCAGTCCCGGCAGCGATTACACCCTCGGTCCTTGACCGATTGGGGGCTCCGGGAGTTGGTAGCAATAGGCCAAAGGAAACTGATGAGGAAAAAGACTCGGCTACAGGCCGAGTGAGGTCCAGGAGAGCAAATCGACGCCATGGAAGGGGCAACCAGGTCTGTACCGAGATCTCGAAATGGTGTGGGTTCAACGGGAACCAGAACAGGTTGAACAGACGTAGAGCTAGGTTCAACTTGCTACTGACTGATCCGACGACGTCAAAGAACACTCTCAGGAGAGCGTGGAGGAGGGCCCTCACAGAGGACGAGAAGAAAAAATTCAAGGAACCGAGACCTCTGGAGCTTTTGACATTTGGAGTCTGGGCTGCTCGTGAACAGATAGGGTCGGAGACGTCTCTTACACCAGTCCGGGTCTCCATCCCTCTCACGTCTTTAAAGACACCACCACCTGTATCTACTCCAGGGCTCGGACCACCATCCTCAACGCTAAGACCACCTTTAGCAGTATCAGGACCCTCGTCCAAGCCTGACATACCATCGAGACCCAGAACAGAGGTCCCAGGTGATGGCAATACACCCGGACACTTCAGTAACGTATCCAAGGGGGCCATCCCTCGTCGACCACCTGCGAAACCGAATAAACCTACGACGTCGACCACGTTCGTGAAAACCAGGGTCTTCACGACGTTCCAGCCACTAGCCGCTACGCCCAGGAGAAGCTCTGTCTTTCCGGCAACCGTTCCAGCCTGCACAACACCTGCGGCAAGCGTCGAGCCCGTGCCTTTGGAAGCGGAGGGGGCTGCAGCACTCCCTACCGGGAGCCAACACGCTGCTGATACTCAGGAAGCCTCAACATCTACGTTTAAAGTTCCTGAGTGTCCACCCCATCTGTCGCCAGCCTTCGCCGCTTACCGGGCGAGTCTATATAAGGAGGCACTGGAACGGGCTGCCCAGACGGGAATTGTGGAGTCCGGCATACCCTTGGCTAAGAAGATGCCCGAGCTAGATCCGTCCACGGCCCCTGTCCGCCGAAAGAATAAGAAGAAGAAGAGGAAGAAAGGCGAGCTGAGAGGGCCCAATTGGGCAGCGATGGAGTACTGCGGGGGCCATGCACCTCTCATCTCCGAGGACTCCGGGATCGGGGGCGAGGATAGCGATGACGACATCCTGGAATTGGACCACGACGAGGAGTTGTAATCTGTAGCCTGGACCGAATAAAACTATACTTACTTTTGTAAAATCTTTCATAATCTTATTTCATGTACCTCTTGGGGTTTTGAAAATCGAGACCCCCAGTGTTGGTCTGGCGGGGAGGAGTGTAACAGGGCGATTTGCCCTTGATCGATAAAATCGATCACACGCGGTAATAATTCGACACAGCACTGGTGTCTCGGTCTTCGGGACCCGACTAGACCCGACTAGAGTTAAGAGAGAGGGGGAATTTTGGGGTTTCTTCGCTAGTAAAGTACTAGCGGAAAAACAGAAGTAGTTAGGTGTTCAACTAAGTGGCCTCGCCAAGGAGCAGGAAGCAACCAAGGAGAGAAGTCACGCACAATCCAGAGTTTTCTTCAGCGAGAAATAAAATTTGCTAAGGTATTCTAACTTTTATTTCCTTGGTGAGCCAAGGGGGGTTTACACCCGGCTCAATTTCCAAACTACTTCTCATTAATTAATTAATGGTAATTCAATTCGTTTTATATTTCGTTAATAATAATTAATTGTTTAATCTGCTAGCTTTGAGAACAATTCCTCCAGGGGATTGTTACACCCGAGGAACGTTCCAGACCTCCAGGGTTTAGGTCGTGAGTATCTAAAATATTAATTCAGCTGGTTAATAATAATTAACACCTTGATTGGCTTTAATAAATTCATTTTTTATTAATAAATTATTAATATAATTTCTGAACATCGAGAAATATTCAGTCAGCAACTCACGATTTGGTCAAGCATCAGTACCCGAGGTCAAGCTAACTACGCAGTAACGGCGTCCATTTTGAGCGCGCAAATTCCTTAAGAATTTCGTGACGCACTAAATTTATAAAATCAATACCTAGATTTTTTTTTATAATTTTTATAAATTGAATTACCACTTAATTAATTATTTTACTGATTTATATCTGATTATTTATTGAAAATTACTTAATTTATTACTTGGAACAATTTTATTACTGGAAATCAATTTGTTAAGAAACTGCGACGCATTTCGAATTTTAAGACCGTGGATAAAATTTTGAAATTATATTCTTTACACCGAGATAAATTATTTATTAACTAGTCGACAATTTAATTTATCGGAAAATAATTATCCTACGTATTATAAATTACCGAGAATTAATTTATTAAACTTCGTCGCAGATAAGACTAAAACACCCGCAGAAAAACGAGAGACACGTAAACTTTACGTCGAATAAAATAATAATTAATTATCTAATTTAATGGCCAAATTCTGCTAGGGGAGTCTTATATAAAATTGTCCTATGAAAGTCGCCAATAATTTATCGTTATCAGTATTCCGGTAAAAGCAATTGTGAAAATTATACATAACTTAGTATTGTTGTTCCAAAAAAAATTCTTTACAAAACTATTTAATTGTGTGGATTAAGTCCGAGTAAAATTTAGTTAAAACTACAAAAGAATATTCTGAGAATTTAGTTAATGCGTAGAGATAAGCTCGTGTTAAAATTGGAAGGAAAAGTAGCGTCGGTTCAAGCCGGAATATTTAAGAAGTAAAATTTGTTAAATTGTGAAAATAAATTACGATTTTATTACGAGTTAATGACTGAATTATTTTAGAAAAATTAACGTTGTAAAATTTTGGAGTAATTTTGTAATCCAGAAAATAAAAGTAAAGTAGAGTCAGTGTGTGTGAGACGCGTGGGATATGTGTGTGGAGATTGTGCGGGTTAAGAGTGTGCGATTGTACGGGTTCTCTGCTTGTTGATGGTTTGCCGAATAGAGCAATTCGTACAGTCCTAGAAGCCGTTGTATAGTCGCCAAGTGGGGTACAACGGTAGTAAGATAGAAACTGCAGTATAGTCGCTCCATATGAGGGTACTGTGGGATTAAGAATTTTCTTGGACGACCCCTACTTGTTGATGGTTTGCCGAGTGGGGTAATCAAATCTTAGTGCGACGTTTTCTACTTGTTGATGGTTTGCCGAGTGGAAGACTAGCGTTAAGTCGGAGTAGCCGGTTTTAGCCCGAAATCCTCCAGTAGTTGTAAGTAAAGTAGTTGTAAGTGAGTACGTGCAAGGGCACGAGTTGTGAATTAGTTTTATTTTGTTGTTAAATAAATTTTGGATCCGTTGTTAAATAAAGATTTAATTATTTACAGATCACCTTCCTCCACTCTCTCTCTTTCCCTGTAGATTAATAAGCTCAGCTCTGGCATCCGGTTCCAGGAACCGAGAAAATAACCCTGGTGGCGCCCTGAATCAGCATTAGAGTCATTTGTTGTTAATTAGTTGTTTTGTTTAATTTTTGTCAGGGGCCTTAAGTACGGGAAATAAACCACCCGTTACAACTATTAATCGTCATTGGAGGCTTAAATAAATGATAGTCACACTCATAAACACCACTGAATTGATATTCATTAGTAATCTTGATGACACAAAATTCCTTGACTGTAAATGAACCGTTAGGCATAACATAACCAGTAAAATCAATTAAATATTCCATATTTCACTTTTTTCTAATTGGTAAATTAAAGAATTATAAGTTTAGCCTCAATTGGTGGACTATCCGGATCGTCTTCAGAATATTTATAGCTTATTAATAAAAAGTTTTTAAATTGAGAACATGTTACTTTAACTTTTCTATTATCAATAATTTCTTCTTTCATCAAACTAACAACGCTATCTATGGAAATATCAAATTCACTAAAAGATTCTCTAGATGTTTTACTAGTAGCTTCACTAGGAGCTTCACTAGAAGCTTCACTATTACTGGATGAAACACTTACTTCATCGAACTCGATTTGCGCAGAATGATCACCTAAATCGTCGCATGAGTGAAGTCTGAAATAAATTGAAATTCTTAGGAACAAAAATACGTAAATTTTAAGTATAATTAATGATTTAAAAAATTACCTCAATCGTTTACGATTCATTGTAGAGTTACTGTTGAACGATACGTAATTCAAGTTTTTGGAACTTCTGTGTAATTTCTAACAGTTTTTGGTTTAAATTTAGTTTATCCACACAGTTTAAACAAGATACTTTTGTATACGCAGTTTTACGTAAGTTGCCAGTTATTTCTATTAGTTTCTTGGTTATTTCAAGTCTTTCAGCACAATTCGAACAGTTCATTTTTCGCGAGCAGCTTTAATCACCTCTAAATTTTTATGCAAACCAATAATTTTCCCAACAAATATCCCGATATCCTCAGGTAGAATGTCACCTAAATAACTTTCTATTAAATCGTCAAAATCGTCCCAGTAAGGTGGCTGATTTCTGAGAAATGCGCGTTCAATATCACTAGAGTTATCCATGGATTACACAACTGATTCAAATGATTGTAAGAAGAGTATTAATATTTGGAGGCAAGTAAGTATAATTCCCCACCAAAGATCCCCTCCCAACGACGACGCCAAAAACAGGTTTAAACTTGTCGTATAACGTAAAAACATGATGTAATCGAGAGAGGAGGGGCTAAATTACGTTAAAATTCAAAAAACTCTTACCCCACATCGATAAAACAGAACATCATTCGGTATCAAACCAACTGTTATTAATACCCTGCAGTCGATAACATAGATCACCAGTTGACATCAAACTATCGACAAAAACTTACCTCAAATCGATAAATAAACTTCAATACCCTCACCTCCATTTCATCCCGCCAGAGCGGCGTAAGTATCGAACCTTCTCGCATATACTTATACCACAAGTCATTTGAATATATACAAAATTCATCATCACGTCAAATAAGTGCATATCACGTCAACACCAAAGCTGATACACGGCAAAGGTGTCAGCTCTGCTATTGAGTGGTAGCATTTTGACTTCAAACAATCGATCAACAAATCGATGATAATCCCCCAACAGTCGGTAAAAATCGATCACCAAATCGATGATAATCCTCAACAGTCGATAAAAATCGATGATAATCCCCAACGGTAAAAGTCGATCAACAAATCGATGCCAATCCCCAACAGCCGGTAAAAAAGAACACAAAAAACGCCCTTTGATATCGCAGAAACACCGACAACAACCGTCAATAGGGCAGAAACCCAAATGTCAGTACTGCAGAAATCTATTTTATCGGGGGGCCAAACCCTCCTTGTTTAACTACTAATTAAAATCATTTCTATAATAAAATTGTTAATTTATAATTAAAATTTTTAAATCATTTCTACAATAAAAATCTTAACTTCTAAAAATAATTAAAATTATTTCTACAAAATTTTTAATTTCTAAAAAAAAATTAAGATCATTTTTAAAATCGTAGAGTCAAAAATAATTATATTCCCGATGACTAAAACTTCACAATCGTTGACAAATGATATCTATATGTGAAATAAAATGAGGGAATCATCTAAAACAAAGAAAATGAAGGAATACTTAGATTTAATTTATAATTTTAGGTTATTCTTAAATAAATAAAACAGTATAACATGTACATGTCGGTATGTGTGTGGGTGCGCACACTCACAGGCCTGCATAAGGGCGTGTCCTATTCGCTTTTCCGACGGGAATGGGACCAGAGTCCGGAAAACTGCATCCTTATTGGATGGAAGTTTCCCCCAGAAAATATACAATTCGGACATGACTTCTAAACTATATAAAGACACGTTTTTCCCAAAAACGGTCTACTAAATTTGTCGAAGCTCTAGTGAATAGTTCGATTGCTATTAGAATTCATTTTGAGGTTCTAGCGAGCAGATCGGCTGCTATTAATTTTTCGATTTTCTAACAATCAGTTCTATTACTATTAAATTTTTGAGCTAGTGAGTGATTTAATTCATACTAAATTCATACTAAAAATTTTGTCTAAAACGCGGACCTATCACATATATTTAAAACTCTATAAAACGTGGTCATCCCGTTTGTATATTTTCAAAATTTAATAAGTGTTCAGTGAGAACCAAAAGGTACTGTACTATTTGTAAACCATTTATTGTTCTTATTTCAATTCGATCAACTTAATTTTGCCTTTGTATACTTTCAATTTCATTAATTTGTGTTCAATATATTTTAAAATTAAAAATTCTAATCGTATCATTTATCGTAACCTTTCCAGACAAAATTAAATTAAGATCCCGGTATATAGGTCGAAAGACTTGGGCCAAAATAAAATTAATTAATTAAGTCCAAAACTGGACATAACAAATTGGCGCTCGAACAGGGACTTAAATAATTTTGTCTGGAAAACGAAATAATAAATCGGCATAAATATTAAACTAACTATCTATTTTATCTATTTCTAGCTGGTCGCGCTTGCTAAAGCGCACTAGCTCTAGTTTGTCTAATTTTACTATTGTAATTCCAGCTGGCCGCGCTTGCCAAAGCGCACTAGCTCTAATTTGTCTAATTTTTCTGTTGTAATTCTAGCAGGCCGCGCTTGCTACAGTGCACTAGCTCTAATTTATCTAATTTATCTATTGTACTCCTAGCTGGCCACGCTGCTAAAGCGCACTAGCTTTAATTTGTCTAATTTATCCATTGCAATTTTAGCTGGCCGCGCTTGCTAAAGCGCACTAGCTCTAATTTGTCTAATTTATCTACCACATTTCTATCTGGACGCGCTTTCTAAAGCGCATTAGCTTTATCAAATCCATTTCTATTATTTTTCGCTGGTCGCGCTTACTACAGTGTACCAGCTTCATTTTCTTTTTGTATTTCTCACCAGCCGTGCTTGCTAAAGCGCACTGGCCCTAACTGTCTAATATCTTATGCCAAAAAGAGGACACAGAGCAGGCCGTCGTATACAGGCACGACGAAGCCGCGAAAAATTACAAAATTCTAAAGAAAATGAAAAGGTAGTTGAAAATACACCTCTACCCCAAGTGACTAACATTAAATGGGTCCAGCGTCGTCTAAAAATAGTAATCTCAAATAATGCTGAGGGAGAGATAGATACTGGTTTATATTTACCATGGGTACAATTTCCAGAATCAGATCCTTTAGGGTTACTAGTAAAAAGGGGAGAACCAGGAAAAAAAGGATCCCCTGAAAAATTAATAAACGAACCAACAAAAAGGGGGTAAAGATAATAATAGCGAAAATTCGAATCCTAAGTCCAAAACCTTTTCCCCTATCTCTCAAGGTAGACGAAACAGGCTGGGTACCAATTATCGATCTAGATTAGGTATCGGGACTAAGAATCTTTCGGCTAGCCAACATACTTTCTTGTTCTAAAAATCGCGAATAAAAATCGGATCATGCAAACAAATGTCGGATGACGACAAACGGGTGTTACGGAGTCAGGGAAGTCAAAACCTACTGCCAGGCTTACCTCTAATAAAAGCTAAACCGAAACACAATCTTACATTTATCGATTCAGGTCTAGGCACTTCGGGCTTTCCAGGAATCTCGAGCGACGAAGATTCTGAGGGAGAAAGAAACCCGGTGGAGGAAACTGTAGTTGTCTCACCTGCGAGTTCCCAAATCCAATCGCAAATCGTTGATCCCGTTCTTGATCCGGTGAATAATAATAACGGTGTTTTACCTGCAAACCCCCCGCAAATCGTTGGTCCTACTATTCACTCGATACCACCAGCACAAGACAACATGGCTCTGTCGGAAAATCAAAATATCTCACTAAACGACGCACTCTCGTTTGTGCCAAAGTTCGAAAGAAAACCCCAACGAACTTTTAGATTTTCTTAGTTGTTGTAACGAAGCGAAGGCCGTTTTACCAGCTGGAGCTGAGGACAACCTCGTAAAACTAATCTATGGGAGTAAACTCGGTAGTAAGGTAAAAGCCTCATTAAATTCTACTATTCCGGAGACGTTCGCCCTTCTGACCGCGGCATTAAAGAAAATTTACGTTCCGAACAAATCACTATTTCAGCTCCAGGGAGAGCTCGGTCGGATATACCAAAAGGACGGAGAATCGGTGGTTGATTTCGCGAATTGATTACGGAAAAAGGGGCGCGAGATAACTGAATGTTACAAAACCGATAATCCGGATGCAGCAGTTGCCGTGGTGGATGATTTTAAAGAAAAAATCGAAAATTCTATCGCTGAATGTTTCGTACAGAACCTCAATAATGAAATCGACCAACGCATGACGGCATGCGTTAATGTAGAGGAGGCTCTCGCGAAAGCAATCAAGATTGAAAAGAAATAAATGCCCGTAAGGAGCTACGTCGCGACCACAATTCGGAGAAAAAGAAAGAACCGAAAAAGGAGGATGCGGGTAAGGGCAATAAAGCCGTGAATTTCGCTGTCGAGACGCCCGGGAAATCCACGTCAAATAAAACTGTGGGTCAAAACAAAAATCCAAATGGTAACAATACTAAACCTAGTAATTTAAATGACCAAGATATATGCCGTGAATGTAAAAAACCCGGACATTTCACCAGGAATTGCCCGGACATAACGTGTCAAATTTGTTTCACGAAGGGACACACCGCGAAAAATTGTCCAGAAATTAACGTCACGACGCAGGAAAACCCTTACGCGAATGTGCGATGTCAGCTATGTGGGGGCCGGGGACACACAGCTAGGTATTACGAGGAAAATCCTAATCGACGGTCTATCCCGAGTCAACTAATGAACCAGTTCCCCGCTAATCAACCACCAAATCAATCCCAAGCTAATCAATTTCGAACTAACAAGTATTGCGACTATCATAAAAATAATACCCATAACACCGAAGAATGTCGGGTATTACAACAAACTGCTAAATATTTTTTTTATTTTCTTTAATTCTCCGAAAATAATTATTTTCTAATTTAAAACTTCCGGGGACCATAAAATTTAATCTTTATTCTTTAAACTTAATTCTAAAAGAGAAATCTAAAGCAAACAGTTAATGCACTTTTAATGACTTTCGTCTAAGACCCTCTTAAAATTTTTTTTTAAAGCCCCTAATAAAACTTAAAAATAAAGGCCCCAAAAGACGAAACCCAGAGCCTTATCGAATACGGGGTCATAAAAGTCTCAGACTAAAGGGACAGGGTATTTCCTCGAAGTAATAAAATTGGGAAAATATCTTATCCAGATGTGCATTTAAGATAGCATTAACAAATATAATAAAACTAAGACCATTTTTTTTCTCTATATTTTTTTTTTCTCTATAAGCAAAAAAAGAAAAATTGTTGAACAAAATCTTTTATATGACACACAATTTTTTTTTACCTTCTAAAAAATGTTAAAATTAAATCTCCATCATAAAATTTTATGGTTTAAACCTACTTAAAATAATCTCTACTATAAAAAAATTTCATTTAAAATAAAATTCTATCTTTTAAAAAAATTAATTTCTAAAAATAGCTAAAATAAAATTCTATTTTTAACTTCTAAAAAAGGTATCTAAAGGAAATTTTATTTTCAAAAAAAAAATATAATTTAAATAATTTTTACAACAAAGATGTTAAATTTTAATTTCGAAAAATAACCAAAATAATTTTAATAACAAGGATTTTAATTTCTAAAATATTTAAAATCATTTCTACAATAAAAACTTAATTTCTAAAAATATTCAAAATAACGTCTACAATAAAATTTTAAATTCTAAAAATATTTAAAATAATTTCTCTAAAAAGTTTTAATTCAAAAAAAAAAAAATAATAATTCCCGATGACTAAAAATTCACAATCGTTATTAAACGATATCTACATGTGAAATAAAAATGAGGGAATCATCTAAAACAAATTCTTATTGCAATTTATAGGGAAATAATCCGATAAATTCTCATTTTTTCTCTTCTTCTTTTCTTAAATAATGAAATTTTCTCATTGATTACGAAAATAAGTTAATAAAGACATGAGACTATGCAATCTTTATCATTAAGATAAAACCAATTTTGTTGTAAAACCGATTGTTATTAAAGTTGTTAGGATAAAATTTCTATCGTTATTATTATTACGAAATATTTAGATTTAATTTATAATTTTAAGATTATTCCTAAATAAATGAAATAAAATAACATGTACATGCCGGTATGTGTGTGGGTGCGCACACACACAGGTCTGCATTAGGTCTGCATTAGGGCGTGTTCTATTCGCTTTTCCGAAGTGAATGGGACCAGAGTCCTTAAAACTGCATCCTCATTGGATGGAAGTTCTCCCAGAACATATACAATTTGGGTATGACTACTAAACTATATAAAGACACGTTTTTCCAAAAACGGCCTACTAAAAACTTTGAGGGTCCACTAAACGGATCGACGTCTAATAAATTTTTCAAGTCCTTAGTGAACGGTTCAGTTGCTATTGAAATTTTCGAAGCTCTAGTGAATAACTCAATTGCTACTAATATTTTCGAGTTTGACTACTATAAAAATTTTTTTTTAAGCTTTTAACGAGTGATTCAATTCATATTAAATTCAAGTTTTGTTTAAACGTGGTTATATTGTTCTTTTTAAATTTTACAAAAACGTGGTCATTCCGTTTGTATATTTTCAAAAGTTTAATAAGTAATCAGTGTGAATAAAAGGTACTGTACTAGTTGTAAGCCGTTTATTGTTCAATTAGATCAATTTAATTTTGCCTTTATGTACTTTGAATTTCATCAATTTGTGTTGAATATATCTTATAACCGAAAATTCTAATCGTATTAATTAACATAACCTTTCCAGACAAAATTAAAATTAAGATCCCGGTCTATAGGCCGAAAGGCTTGGGCCAAAAATAAATTAATTAATTAAGTCCAAAATTGGACGTAACAGTTTCGAAAAAATTAAAACCCTGTTACGTTTAGAATACTTAGATGAACGAAAAAAATCTCATGTTGAAAAAATAATAAAAAGATACGCGGATAGATTCTATATAACCGGGGAACCTCTAAGCTCCTCCGGAAACTATTCACATAGAATACCCACACACAGTGATCGTCCAATAATGGTTAAACAGTACAGAATTCCACAGACCCTTAAAGTTGAACTGGATAATCAGGTCAGGGAGGGATTGAAAACAGGCGTCCTCACACCGTCAGAGTCGCCTTATAATAGTCCCGTTTGGATCGTACCAAAAAAGGCAGATTCGCAAGGGAATAAACGTTGGCGCGTAGTAATAGACTTCAGGTTGCTAAATGAAGAAACTATAACAGATGCGTACCCTCTGCCTAATATTACGGACATTCTTGACCAATTAGGAGGGTCCTTGTATTTTTCTGTTTTTGATTTAGCCTCCGGCTATAATCAAATTGAAATGGACCCAAAAGATCGACATAAGACCACGTTCTCGACACCTCAGGGGCACTGGAAATATCTCAGAATGCCTTTCGGATTGAAAAACGCGCCGGCTACATTTCAAAGACTGATGGATTCAGTTCTAACCGGATTACAGGGTACTGCCCTTTTTGTATACCTAGACGATATTATTGTGTTCGCCCGGAGCTTAGAGGAACACGAGAGCAAACTAGATGAACTAATGCTAAGACTACGAAAAGCTAATTTACAACTTCAACCTGATAAATGTGAGTTCTTTAGGCCCGAAGTGAACTACTTAGGACACATTATCAGTAGAGAAGGGTTGAAACCTGATCCTAATAAACTTATAGCCGTCAGAAAATTTCCCGTACCTAAAAATCAGCGAAACATTAGGGAGTTCTTAAGTCTAACAGGATACTATCGTAGATTCATAAAAAACTATGGTTCAATAGCTGAATCATTGACCAGATTGCTAGAGAAAGATAGGGAGTTCGAATGGTCCGAGTCGGCTGAGACCGCATTCGAACTATTAAAAGAAACATTATGCACAGCACCGGTGCTACAATACCCGGATTTCGATAAACCTTTTATAATCACTACCGACGCGTCAGGGATCGCGATCGGCGCTGTATTGTCACAAGGAGAAATCGGAAAGGATCGGCCGGTTGCTTATTTTTCACGAGTTCTAAGGGGACCCGAATTACGTTACGACACGTACGAAAAAGAGGCGTTAGCTATAGTACAGGCGGTGAAACATTTCCGACCTTATATATATATATATGCAATCGTTCACTGTGGTGACCGATCACAAACCTTTAATTTGGTTTAAATCCGCGAAAGATGGAAACGCTCGAATTCTTAAATGGCGTCTCCGCATAGCCGATTACGATTATAAGGTAATATATAAACCAGGAAAAATCAACCTCAATGCTGACGCTCTATCTCGGAACCCAATAGAAAATGTAAATGTCATAACAAGAGCCCAGAGGGCCAAGGAACGCTCTTTGGATGACAAATGGCAGGAAAATATCGATAAAACCGCAAACCCTACTAAACAGGGTCAATCTCTAACTATTTCTCCAGACGCTCCTACAACTTCTGATAATCTATATGAGGTCCCGAACCCTGCTAAACAGGGTCAACCTCTAGTTGTTCCCTCAGAAGCTCCTAAAACTTCTGATGGTCTATCCAAGGCCGCGAACCCTTCTAAACAGGGTCAACCTCTAATTATTACCTCAGAAGCTTCTACAACTTCTGACGGTCTATCTAAGGTCGCGAACCCTACCGAATCGGGTCAACCTCTAACCGTCTTAGGAAACACTACTAAAACACACGAAAAATCGGGTGGTACCACCAGGAAGCGTGGTAGACCACCAAAAATTCAGGAAATACCTACTAAAGAAGAATCTGATCAAGAAGATCTGATACCTTTTGTAGACCCCGAATATGACTCGGACACGGATTCGGATGACTCCGTTGAGTCAGACCACTCCAACGAAAATAACCTGAAAAAGAGATATAATAAAGATTCAAACATTATCCTAGTAAAGGATTTGTTCGAATACAGAAACGATAATTTAGTTTACTTCTTAGATGAGAGAGGAGAGCCATGTGACACAGGTTCTCGTACTCTCAAATCTCTTCATAAATTACCTAAAGTCGGGTCTATAGGCACTGGTCAAGTGCATTGGACAAAGCGAGGCAATAACAATTATTTCGGTTTAATAATACGAGGACCCAGGGGGGAATCGTCATTGATTATTCGGAGTAATATAGCTAAAGGCCTAGTAAAACTAAAGGGAATTTTGAGGGATAAGAATGTTTAAACCTTCTCTATCGCGATAACCGAGTTTATCGAGAATATTCCTTGGGGGGAAATTCTCTCGTTAATCCAGGACATCTACGATGGTACGACTATAAAAATCATCGTTTGTCTTGGGACAATCCGCTACGTCCCCCGAGAAGAACGTGACCGGGTCTTTTTCAAAGCTCACATGTCTCCGATAGGCGGACATAAAGGAGTTTCAAAGACTTATAATCGAATCAGAACTAATTACTATTGGGAAAACCTCAAGCAAGATATCCAAATTCGTATTCAACAGTGTCTGAAGTGTCAATTAAAGAAATTGGTACGCGTCAAAACGAAGCAACCCATGTTAATTACCGATATGCCAGGCACTGTATTTGAAAAGATAGCAATGGATATAGTAGGACCTCTACCCCGCACCAAATCCGGAAATGAATATATTTTAACGATCCAAGATCAGCTTTCTAAATTTTGTATAGCGTGCCCATTACAAGATATGTTAGCAATTATGGTCGCGGACGTATTCATCAACAAATACATAAGCATTTTTGGTGCCCCTAAGGCACTATTGACCGATCAAGGTCGAAATTTCATAAGTAGCTTCATGCAACGCGTCTGTAAGCGTTTCAAAATAAAAAAAATACAAACCATGGCTTTCAGACCCCAATCTAATGGTTCACTAGAACGATCCCATCACGTTTTAGGGGAATATCTTAAACAATATATTACCAAAGATAACGGATGGGACAACTGGCTCGAATTGGCCACTTTCTTCTATAATACCTGCGTACATGAAGGGACCCGGTATACTCCCTTTGAGTTAGTATTTGGAAAAGTTGCCCGAGTTCCCTCTAGTTAACCCTTGCATGAACTTGATCAATTGCCCACTTATGATGATTACATAGTTAAATTAGTTGAACGGTTAACGCAAATTCGCAATTTAGCTCGTGAAAATCTAATAGGTGCGAAGTGGAAGTCGAAAGAGTTACATGACAGAAAGCTAAAACCCGTCGAATTTAATCCCGGGGATAGGGTTCTTCTTTTAAAAGGGCCTAAACCACATAAATTTGGGGACCACTATGACGGACCCTATGAAATCGTGGAGGTTTTTCCTAATGGCAATGTTAGCATCAAGATAGGAAACCACGATAAAGTGGTACATCCCAATAGACTAAAGAAAACCCAACTCGAGACTAGGAAACCGACCAAAATTAAACCTAAAGTCGCGGATCCTGATTCGGATTTTAGACCATAAATGATCGTTCTCTGTTACAGATGAAGCTCACACAATACATATTTTTGCTCATGGCTCCACCCAGTGGAAGTCCGCCAACGCAATCATAGGGTATGATTGTGGGAGTAAAATTCTAAACATGACAACAATATCGTTGGTCGATATTGACGACCGTGAGCTTGGGGAAGAAAAGATTGAAACATTCTTGCCGGAGATTGCACTTCTGCAGTTGAATGAATACGAGCATACGAGTAGTATGGGGCGCATCCTGCGAGACATAACAAACCCCCACGTCTGGGTCTTTTGATTGACAGTTGTTAATATACTTGTGGAAAATGTGTTTTCTCGAATGTTTAGAGAAGTGTTGTCATGGCAGGGGGTAATTAAGATGTTAAGGATAGGTGAATGTATGTTTTTTATGTTTCAAGATGTAGGTTGATGTTTGGGACCTGTTCCTCGTTATCTTGGCAGGGGGGTTTTGGTGTTTTCTTGAGCGGTGATGATTGGGTGGGGGGGGGGGGGGGAATGTAGGATGGGTATTTACATGTATAAGGGAAAACATGTGGTCGTTTCGGCAGGGGGCCTTGGAGAAGTGTGACAGGTACTTTGACAAGGATCTCCAGAAGTCATACTAGAAAATTGTATCCATGGTAGCATATTACGTGGATATAGTAAGAATCTTATTGTTTACTGAATTAAGTTCGATTTAATATGTGGATTAATACTTTTTTCATGTATATGTATAAATGGAATACGATGATTACGTATTTATATAATAAAATTGTATTTCCTATACACATGTCGAGCATATGTTTATAACTCTCAATGTAAAAATTTTTGCCATAAAAAATATCAATACTGTGAAGCGCATTATAGTGAAATGAAAACTATTGTAAAAACTTATCATTTCTATGATATGCGAAAGAAATATTCAGATTGTAATTAATGGTATTTAATAGAGTGTGAGATTCAATCACGAAGAATGTATACTGAAAAATTTAATATTGTAAGCGATGATAAGCATGAACAATGGGTTAACTATTTGTTGCAAGAACAGCAAAATTGTAATTTAGATAGTTATTATCATAATTTAGGTTTTAATGATTTTATAGATTTAGATTTCAACGATAAATTTATATCTGATATAAAATATATAATTAAATAATTAATAACAAGTATACAATATTTTTGTTTTTTTTTTCTTTTATTTATTAAATTCGCACACAGCTACAACCTTATAAAAACAGACATTTTTTGTATTTATTTACATTAGATTTTATGTATATATTCACATATTTATTGTTTCATTTAATAATTTCAGATTTGAGTGAAACCCAAGAAATTAACGACTTGGATGCAGAGGCGACGGAGGAGAATTCAGCCATTACATCTATACCAATAGTTACATTTGGTGAAGAAGAGGAGACATCGGTCATTACACCAGTTCCAGTGATAACTTTGGAAGATGAGTCAAAAGATATTTTTGATTTGTCATTAGAGGATTGTGAAACCAAAGAAAAAGGAACGACTTCCTTATCTTGGGAGATGAATAGAGTAATTGAGGAAATCGTCAAAGTTCGGGGGAAAAAAAAAAAAGAGGACCGCAAATAAGTGCAAATGAACCTTGTACCAAAAAGTTTAAACTGTTTGGAAAAAATATGTAATAACAATAATAATAATAATAATAATAAGGGTTGGCAATAGCCTAGTCGGCTCGGTGCCCGCTTTTCGAAAGAGTGGGACCCGGGTTCGATCCCGGCACGCACCAATATTTTTCAGTGATTATAGATAAAAATATGTGCGTTACGTTGCCAGCCTCTGAACGTGGCAGAGATAGCCGGGCGGCACACGTCTGACTTGAGCGATCACCCATTTTAAGCAACAACTTGAATGAGTGACCGCTCTAGTCAGCGTTGGCTAGTGCGAGGGATCTCTGTGCACTAGGAGAAGGGCCTAATGCTTCAGTGGTCGATAAAGAAGAGTTTCTTATCAATCACTGTAGACTTAGCCCAGCTCCGACTGTACTATCATGGGTTTTCTCTGTAGTTTCCCCATGATTCTGTTCCAACAGCCTGAGAGGCAAGGTGCAGGGTAAATACGGTACAGAAAGCACAAGTCGGACCACAGCCGCAAAAATAAAAGTAGGAAATTCGATAATAAAGCAGGAAATACAGGTTGAGGATATAAACAATTGTAAAATGTAACAGAGTTATTAAAATAACTGTACATCTGGAAACAATAAAAAAAAAAAATAATAATAATAATAATAATAATAATAATAATAATAATGATATGTATGTATTTCTGTTCCCACTAATGTAGAAACTCAATAAACATTACAATTAAAAAATGAAAATAAATTTTTTTTTTCATTCATTAGTAATAAGAACCAGATTTCCTAACTCTAATAATATATATATATATTAAAAACTAGAAGGAATAAGGTTTTTTTTTTCATTAATAATAATAATTTCTTATTGAGATATTAATATTTTATTTTTTTAAAAGATAATTTATAAGTTTACAAAAAATATTCTTAATTGCTAAATTACATTTTTCAAATATTAATCAACACTTGTTTGATTGTATACTAGACCTCTACCAGTTAAATTTTTAAAGGGTCTCTTTAATTTATTTTTATTATTAATCTTATTTCTTACTATGTTCTTAAACATTTTTAAGAGTATTCTGTCGTTTTGTTCTGTGTTGCCATCAAACAATTTACAAAATGATGATAGGGAGTTGTTATTAGAAAGCCAATGCAAGACAGCAATGCAATATTGACCACAATAAGTAGAACCAATATTTTGTAAATGCTGTTTGTTCCATCGGTATTTTCTACAGTTTCTACGCAGTCGTTGAATAAATCTATGATCACTTGGTGGGCGTCCAAAGCTGTCAAAGTAGGTCCCATCTCCATGCTTATTAATGAAGAATGCGACCCAGTGAGATCCCGGTTTTGTGTGATCATCGGTATTGACAATGATTGAACACGGTTTAGGCCAGATCCATGGGATCTTGTCTGCGGGATAGGGACCGAGCTCGAACTGTAGAGGCAGCACTTTGACTGAAGGCCGCGCGCCCTAGTGCGGAAATTAGGAATTAAATGAGCAAAAATTTATTAATAACAAACGTCATAATTAATAAATAATGGAAAAAATAATTAAATAGGGATTTCAGCCGATAATTAATAATATTATTCGTGGTCAAAACAGTATTAAAGGTGAAAAATTATTTAAATCGGGTCACGTTTTGAATTTGATAGAAAAAAAACCATCAAATAGTCCCGTGGTTATAACCGCGAATGTTGTTGCCCAGACCAGTGTGTCAAAAGCATATAATGTCAAAATGATAGTAAGTTTTAATTTATTTTTTATTCTTACTCTTTTTTGTAAATAATTAAAACTTTAATTCAATACAAAAAAAAATTCTGTTAACAATTCAAGTTATTTTTTATTTTTTAGCTAGATGACAATCGCAACGTAAGTCAGGCTGAGTGTAGCTGTAAAGCTGGATTAGCCGGTAAATGTAAACACATTTGTGCTGTTGTTCATTATGTCAATTCACCGGAAACAGCGTCTTCTAAAACTAGTCGTAGCCAGGAATGGGGTAAACCTTCTCAACGTCAATTACAACAATATCAAAAAGGAGTTCGAATTAGTGAGATGTTTCCTCCACCACCCTACCGTGAAAGTGAATTTTCTAATGTTGAGCCGTATAAAGTCGAATCTCACGTTTTTCCAGATTCTCTTGCTGGTGTGCCTCTTCTTACGATGATTAATCTCGAGAAAAGAAATGAAAAAGAAATAATTGCCGCGGAATCGCTTGTTAATTTAATACAAATCAATGAACAAATAAGTGTAGAGAATAACATAAAGAAATTAGTGACAGACATACTTAGTCTTCAAGCGTGTAATCGAGCTTATAGTGAAGAAAATTTAATTACAAATGATTTATATGATTTTTATATTGCTCAAGTTTGTTGTGATGTCGACAAAATAATAAACATTAGTATTGAAACATTGTCTCAATCAAAATCAAATGAATGGTACAAACATCGTGTTATCCCTGGCGGTTTCGGCGACACGGTGAAAGCACGGTCGATCGACGGTTGTTTCACGATCGTTTCACCGTATAAAGTTCGTTTTTACCGAGTGGTTTGTCAGTCAGCATCGGATACCGTTGTGAACGATGTCTACTATAAATTTATCGAATATATACGGTGCATACGCAAGTGAATCTACGACGTTATGACCGACACTGTACGCTCAATATACTGTCGAAATACGATAATTTTACGCTACTGTCACGGACAATAAAATAAAAAAAAATATTTCGGACAGGCCGGGGCTCGAACCCGACTCATCTAGTTGCGCGCCCGAAACTTTACCAGTTCGGCTATCTGCGACACTGTTCGAAACGATTAAATCAGTTACCTCATAAAGTGTCAAAACCAAGTCATTTTTTTTCATTGTACAGATAAAAATAGCTTAAATAAATTTATATTTTTTCCATAACATCAAAATAATAATCGTAATAAATGATTCAAATTTTTGATGATTACGAAAATCTTGATTTCGAAATTACGGTGAAATTATTAACTGTATAAAAAAAGATCTGAAAAAGAAATTGTTAAAAAAAATATCTCATAATAATTTTTCTTGATAACAAACAATTTTTCCGTAATTTTGAAATTAAAGTTTTCGTCTCTAAAAAAACTCAAATCTTTAATAATGGATTCGAATTTTAGAATTACGGTGAAAATATTAGACGTGCAGAAAATATTTAAAGTTAAGTTGAAAATAAATTATAATTTATTAATTAATTAATTGTTGAATAAAATATCTAACGATTAAAAAAAAAAAAAAAAAAAACAATATTATTATATTTTTCATAAACAAAAATTATTATGGTTTTTCATTTAAGACTATGAAAAAAATACAACACTTGTTCCTGACTTACCGACATTATACGCTCGTTTCACTTACAGACTACTGTGCATCCACCACCAAGTTACGGTTTTTTGACAATTTATATGTTTTCAAATAACTGTTAAATGACAGACGATCGATCGATGATCTACGATTTTTACTCAGATAAAAAATCGGAGAAGTCAAGTAAAAATTTGGTTTTTCCAAGAGTGAAGTATGATAACTATACAGAATAAAAATCATAAAGTAACAATGAAAAACTTTCACAATGATACTCGTCGTTCATTGTCAAACGATGGCCGTTCGATAGTTAAGTGACGGTCATTCGACGATCATTTGTCGACACTGTGATTTCACTGTACATTCACCGTCGTTTCACGATCATTTTATCGTGACCACGAATCTGCCAGGGATGAGAGTAACGGCCAGTAGTGGACATAAGTTGAAAGGTGATCGTTTTGATAAAGACAAAGTAATTTCTGATTTATTAACTCCAAGCAAAGTGAAAACATCAGCAATGGTGTACGGAAATAAAATGGAAAATGTTGCTTTAAAAGAGTATGAAGGGTTAATTAATTGCAATTGTAAAGTTATTAAAGTTGGACTTATAATAAATTTGTATCAACCTTGGCTAAGTTGTTCACCGGATGCTGTGGTAGAATACGGAGAAAATGTTTGGCAAAAACGTTTAATTGAAATTAAATGCCCTTATAAATGCAAAAATATTCCCGTGTATGATCAGGAAATAAAACAGTGCAACGTGCAATATTTGAAAGTTGATGAGAATGGAATGCAATTGAGTCGTACTCATTCTATTTACACCGAAATTCAAATACAAATGTATGTGACAAATATTGCCTTTTGTGATTTGTTTATTTACTCACCGCTTGGAAGTGTATTAATAACTGTAGCCCGTGATGAGTTGTTTTTAAGCAAATTAATACCAAAACTAGAAAAATTCTATTTTACTTATTACATTCAACGATTATTCATGAAGTTTAATAAGCAATGACATCCACTGTATAAGGACAAAAATATTAAAAAAAAAAAAAATTATAAGTGCAAAGTACTGCAAAATACATATATAAATATAAATGTTATATATATATATTAGACTGGGCCAAAAAAACTGACTATTTTTTTTTTCTATCGATACTGTGAAAATATCATTCATGATGATAAAAAAAAATTATTGTGCAAGTTTGAGTCCTTAATAATAATATTAAGGGGTGTATCGTTACGACTATTGATTTTTCAACAGTAATCGCATTTTTTACTCAAAATTCGTTAATTATCAATCTGAAAAATTTTAGCGATATGTATTCTTATAGGAAATTAAATTTCCTAAAAAAAAGTTATCTTTGTAAATTACTGTAAAACAAGCCGTTTCCTTGTAATCATGCCTTAAACAAAGATTTATTTTTTCAATTTTGCGTTTCAATTTTGGATTTTTGTAGCTACCAGAAATATCAATATTTTTACAATTTAAAATACTTATTTTCAAAGGAAATTTAATGCTCTACAAAAAAGGTCTCTTAACATTTTTGATTAAATTCACTCCTTTCAAAGTTATTCGACGTTGAAGTTAAATTCAAAAATAATTTATCGTTTTTCGCGTTACACATGATTTTTCCTTTTGATTGAAAAATTTATGACTTTAATATTGAGAATAATTTTTTGTTGGAAGACTAAATTTTTTATAAAATCATAATTTACCAATGTATTATTTTGCTTTTAACGATTAATTATCGACATAAATTCATTTTACTGTATTTAACTAACTCCAATAGTAAAATAAATTCGGTCCCTTTATTATAAATTATTTATTTGCCTAGTGACATACTTTTACTTACAGAAAAAAAAATTGAATAATAAGTCAAAACAAATTAAATCAATAAAAGAGATAAAAATCATTTTATTTTCACTTATAATTTATATTTTACAACAAATTCTTTAATTGTTATCAAATCATGGCAAATGATCAGTTGAAAAAATAATTATTCAATCAAATTACTTTTATTACAATTTGGGTATTTTTTCCGGTGTTCACTAACGGCTAACAACAAATACTGAAGTTGTTCTTCGTTTTAGTGAGACACTTATTGTAATCTTCAATTAATGATACACCACGTTCTGCAACATCATTGACGACAGCTAATTTTCCAAAAAATTCCTTACACTCTTGAAAACTATCATTATTGGACCAATTGCTTATGTCTTCATCGATAAAATCATACGGCAAATCAAATTCTTTGAATATGGTGAGCGATTCTACAGAAATGAAGTCACTGATATCTTTTTCTAGCAATTCATCTGAATCGCTTGCTACTTCATATTTTCTGGTTTTAGTATTTGATGATTTATTATTTATTAGATTTTCAATCATTTTTTTCCTTCACAGTCAGGTCAATAGAATCATCAAATAGAGACATTATGGCTAATTGATCACTCAAATACCATAAATGTCTCACCATTTTCTTGAGAGCAGCTTGCGATACAGTCGAGTTTATTTTGTTATATAATATCAATTGTTGCATCAAAGTCAAATCATTATTTGGAGCCAAAATTGCCGAGGATGAAGTAAACCAAGCTTTTATATAAGTTGTAACTATGAAAATACAAATATGACGAAGATTATTTAACTCTTTAGGTGTAATCTTAAACTCTGTTCGAAAAATAAATATTTTCAAACAATAAATCGCCTTCGACATCCAACGAGCATGACTCATTGCTCCCGGACATTTAAAAGTGTAATTATCCTTTGGCGTAGCTCCCAAGAAAATAGATGATAACTCCAAAAATTCTCGATAGTCATTTCTTGGAAGAAATTTCTGCAAAAAATATGATCATTTCTGTTATTATTGAAAGGTAATATCTTTACATGAGAACTGGAGATTTTAAATTGTGTACACAAAACGTGGTCAACTTGAATTAAGAAAATTATTAAAAAGAACACTATCTTGCCTAAAATGAAAATTTTCTTTGACCAAAAAGTTTTTTCTGTGTACTTTTACAACTCAAATAACAACTCAAAATATACCTGCGAATAATTATCGATAAAACTTAATAGTTCATCTTTTTGTTTAATAGTATATTAGCCACTATCTTATCGTTGATGCCAGCGTTATATTTGGATGTGTTGATTTTATTCCAACCGATTTTAAATCGATTAAAAAATGGAACGTTCGGACCTGATTGTACTGGCCAGTAAGCTTCAAAAGCGCCTTTTATGACAAGTTCAATTACATGATGACGACAGGGTAACCATATAAGCTTTCGTTTCAGAATTTTCTCAAGCTCTACGCCAGCGCCATGATGAATTCCTATAGATTAGAAAGATAAAGATTTGATTAGAAACATGAATGGCAAATCAAGTGATTTTTTATTTTGAACTATATTACTTCCATAAATTCTGAAAATATAACAATCAGTGGAGTTAATTTTTGTAATAAAGTTTATTTTTAAATATTATCATCTGACCACAGAAAACTTTATTTTTGGCAAAAATCAACTTGTCGGTTTTAGAGGTTTTTAATTGGAATATTGAAAAATAATTGTGAAAAGATCTTAAGTATAATTTTTCTCTACTTTTTCAAATCTGAGCTTTTCAAGTAAATAAGACTAATAATTAAAATTTACCCGTATTGGTTGCTGCAGTATCAAAGCATATCGCTTTTTATGTAATTACTGACACCCCATTGCTCCATAGTTGAGTATACAGCTAAAGCTTGCTCAATCCCAGATCCTGAATTAATTTTTTGGAATACCCAATAGCTGTTCACTGCCAGACGATGTTAAAAGCACCGGAAGCCTATCTACTGTTTCTGTCCCAACAATATCACTTAGCAGTTTACCATCCCAATGGACCACATAATTGTCATTGAATTTTAAGTCTTCTTTTAAGCCTTTAGCAATTTCTTTCCGATGAATTATACGCTGTCGTTGAATAGTTTTATAACTCAAATTTACATTCCGAGTATCGAATCCCACACTTTTTAAAGTAGCTGCCAAAACATATGTGGCGCTTCGGCTACTTACATTACCACGATCCAGTGCAGCAGCTAATTCTGGCGTCATAATATTAATTTTGGTGTCCGTTTTGCTGTTAAAAATCTGTTTCAAAGTTAGACACATTTGAATTTTGACTCATAAATGAATCTGACTTTGATTGCAACTCCTGACTAGATGTTGTAGCATCACAATCATCATTACTGTTATAATCACGAGAGGTGTCTTCTGAAAAATATAAATTATTTTGACATTGTTAAATAGAAAATACACTTCTTACAAAAATAAGGGAGCAAGAAAAAATCAAAATATTTGGGGTATTTTCAACAGTCTGTAACTTATAAAAACTATCGTACAACAAATAAAAAAAGCAAATTGCAGCTCTCAGTATTTTATTTTTGGATCTGAGTTCCAAAAATTTTTTATTCTAATCTTAAGAAATCTACCGAGATAAAAATTTTTGAAATTTTTTGGTTTTATTCTTAGCTTATGGATTTGGAAAAAATTTTTTTGATTTAATCTCTATATGGACTGGATATCTTGCTCATTGAGCTTCGATTTGTTAGTTTGAAAACCTCGATTTGAGCATTTCTCGCTGAGATATCGGCGTTTTAATGAAAAAAGACCATTCTGTCTTTGATTATCAATACCTCAGCAACCAATGATCGTAAAGAAAATTCAAGATGGGTTTTGAAAACTTGGATGAATTTTCTACAAGAATTAGCCATTGATTTTTTGAAAAAAAATTTTTTTTTAATCATTACATGAATTTAAAAAGCAACAAAAAAGGGCTTTTCGTAGTTTTTTAAAAAATCAATTGCCTAATCAAAATTTGCTGCAATTTCCTTTTTTTTTATTTACTGTACGATAATTTTTTCACAAGTTACAGCCTGTTGGAAATCCTCCGAATACTTGGATTTCTTTCTTACTTCCTTAATTTTGTAAGAGTATGATAAAATTACACAATTGTGTGTAAAGTTTGCAAGGCAATTAAATACTAAAATATTATTTTTATATACAAAAGATGCAAAAAATAAGTTATAAAATTGTCAATCTTAACATAATTTAAGTTAATTGTACATAAAACAAGATTATATTCTATGCCATATACATCTTAGGAAAACCTGAGATTTTTAGAGCGTGAAAATAATTTCATTGGCCTAAAACAATTCGATTTGAATCAAATTATTTTAGTTTTCTTAGATATATTTTCATCAGTTGAGAAAATTGATTCTTTATTGAAGAATTTTTTTCTTACTTTGTGTAAAACTTAAAAATTTATTGAATATAATAATTTAGATAAGTATTTATTCATTAGAACATAGTAACTTATTATTAGCACGGTACAAAATAGTTATTTTGACTTTATTAAACTATTATTAATGAATACGTACCTATCGCCTCTATTTCCATTATTTCTTCGTGTTTTCGTCTGAGATATTATTATTATTTTCTTGCAGATTTGAAGACATTGGAAGTTGAAAATCAATATTATTATTTCTATCGAAACCTTTTAAACTATTCTTCCCAGCGATGTCAAATAATTGTTCGAGTTTTTCAAAGCTATTTTCTCTTTGTTTTTGAGCACGTGATTTTTTGCGATTGCACAGTAAATATTTCCACTTTTTGAAAATACTAATTATTTTTCTTTACAATGTTGCAAAAACCAGAAGTTGAAATCTGCAAATTATTCCAGCAGTCTTGAACGACACTAGCAGTTTTTGAAGCACTATCATAAATTTTTAATTTGAGAACTTTATGTTGATAAAAAAATAATGATAAAACTTCTTTGACAGTCGGAAGCTTACGGTTATTAATTTTCTCAATAGGAACACCGATTAAATAAGTTTTCTCCAATGACATAGTGGCGAGTTTTTATCAAATCGAACTTAAACGTTACAAAGTAACGTAATGAAACAATTCACAAACACAGAATTAACTAAACGCTTAATTTGTAATACTGAAACAATTAGATACCATAAATAAATTCAAACTATCAATTACAATTAAACAATCTAAAGAAATAAAGAAGAAAATTATATACCAAACAATAAATAAATACTTAATGAAAACTCAAATTTGCGTTGACAACGTTTAAGTTACTTTGCACAATGAAGAATAGAATCAAAGTAATTATGCACAAAGAGTATTCATTTTTGAACAATGCAATGATAAAAAGCTTGAGGGGTGGGAGTGAAGAAAGGCTATATTTTTCAGCTTCAGTAATAGATTACGGAAAAGCTCACGATACCTCGCAGCGCTTTGGCGTGAAGAAAGGCAGCGCTGTAGCGTATAACAATCAAGGTCATTTTCCGATCAAAAGGAAATCAAAGTTATTATACACGGATAGTATTCCCTTTTTGAAAAGCGCAATAATAGAAGCAAGGTGGTGGGAGAAAGGAAGGCTATGTTTTCAGCTTCGGTAACAGATTACGGAAAAGCTCACGATAACTCGCAGCGCTGTAACGTGAAACTTTCAAGGTCATTTTCAGGTGGTCGACTTCGCTAATAAACACTTACAAATGTAATCGTGGAGGGAGAGTAAAATTAAATTCTCGTTGACATTAAAAAGGACAAAACAACAAGAGGGCTAAAAACGGAAGTTTAAAAGTGTAAGTTTATAGAAAAAATATATCCCTATACAAATAAATAATTTATAATAAAGGGACCGAATTTATTTTACTATTGGAGTTAGTTAAATACAGTAAAAATGAATTTATGTCGATAATTAATCGTTAAAAAAGCAAAAATAATACATTGGTAAATTATGATTCTATAAAAAAATTTAGTCTTCCAACAAAAAAAAATTATTCTCAATATTAAAGTCATAAATTTTTCAATCAAAAGGAAAAAATCATGTGTAACGCGAAAAAAACGATAAATTATTTTTGAATTTAACTTCAACGTCGAATAACTTTGAAAGGAGTGAATTTAATCAAAAATGTTAAGAGACCTTTTTTGTAGAGCATTAAATTTCCTTTGAAAATAAGTATTTTAAATTGTAAAAATATTGATATTTCTGGTAGCTACAAAAATCCAAAATTGAAACGCAAAATTGAAAAAATAAATCTTTGTTTAAGGCATGATTACAAAGGAAACGGCTTGTTTTACAGTAATTTACAAAGATAACTTTTTTAGGAAATTTAATTTCCTATAAGAATACATATCGCTAAAATTTTTCAGATTGATAATTAACGAATTTTGAGTAAAAAATGCGATTACTGTTGAAAATCAATAGTCGTAACGATACACCCCTTAATATTATTATTAAGGACTCAAACTTGCACAATAATTTTTTATCATCATGAATGATATTTTCACAGTATCGATAGAAAAAAAAAAATAGTCAGTTTTTGGCCCAGTCTAATATATATATATATATATATATATATATATATATATATATATATATATATATCTGTTAATTATCTGTTGGTATAAAAGTGATATTATCTATAAATTTCTAATGTAAAACTAAATATTAATAAGAATTAAACCAAATGTTGTTCCCAAATTTTATGTTTAAGTTAAAATTAATTGATTTTAATGTACTTAAGTATTACAGTGATGAAAAAAATATAAATATACTTGTATTTTCATACCAATGCTTTTTCATTAATTGTTTTTTTTTATCTGATTTCAGACAAATTAAATTTTATAACAATTATGTTATTTAATATTTATCATTTTAAAAATACTATTTACAATTTTTTTATAAGACCATTAGTCTTGCTGTTTGAATAATGGCTTTTGAACATTTATTATAGCACATATAACTGAAAGAATTTCATCAATATGAGGTAAGAGTGATACAGGCACTTTAGAGAGAATATTGAAATCTTTTATTCTTTGATTTACTCGTTCAATATGAATTCTTACTGAAGCAATATTATATGTTTCTTCGACTTCTTCTGGCGTAAATTGATCCTTACGACAAAACGGAGGCATTACAAAGATCGCATTTTTTTCTTCTACCTGACTTTGTATTTGCGGGAAACCTTTATCCGCAAGTACAACATCTCCGGGCTCGATTAAATCAATTAACCCGCAATCATTTGTAATGAAACAATCACCAGCACGTCCACCATAACACTTTGACAGGAAACTAATAAATCCATTTGGAGTACATCCAACTAAAAATTTCACTGTGTGATGATGTTTGTAATCAGAGTACATTAAAACTCTGTGTTTAACTTCTGGTGGTACCTCAGTATTTACTTCTGTGCAATCAATAATAACACGTGTTTCCGGGTAATGTAGTTTAAATGCTTCAGGAAGTGCTGCTTGTACTGTTGCTTTAGATGGCCAAAATATAAAGTTCTTCATTGCAATATTCAGCTGTCGTAGATTATGTATGAAGATGCGATGGATAGTAGTGCGATGTATATTGAATAAGACAGATAGTGCAGTATATGTCAAACCGGTTTTGAGTTTCATTAAAGTAATCAATAGCTTGGTTTTTTTATCAACCTTGTAAGTTTTACCATCTGGAATAAGATTTAAGAGAAACGAAAATAAAGCTAATGTAACACCAGTTAAACTACTCATAGTCTCATCATTGTTGACAGAAGTAAATCCATGGAAACCTTGGCAGTTTGCTTTTATAGATTCAATATCGATAGGATCACAACTTGAATCCTGGACGTTCTTTCTCATAACCGGTATCGAAGCTTCACACATTTTATCTACCATTTTTTTTACAGATAAATTGACTTGTACTGCAGCTGTACTTACACCGTTACGATGATCTAAATTGCAGAAAAAATATGAATAATCATCAGTCGAATGATCCGGTAAGTCTTCAGTTTGACAACTGATACTTCTATGTACTGAATGATGATTATTCAAAACATTTGTTTCACGAAGTAACTGTTCTTGAACTGGAATTTCTACAGTGTCTTCCTCCATTCTTATGTCACTAGTCTTATTATTGTTATAATTATTTTCAAGAGTACTATTGTTTTTTACACTTTCACTTATGTTGTCAATCACCATTATCACCTCGTTGTTATTATTTTTGTATGTTTGGCGTTTTTTTAAACGCTCAAATCGTTTCAAGGATTGTGTTGATTTTTTAGTAATCTCCTTCTTCGGAAAAATAGAAGGAACACACGATGGATGAAGTGGATGCTCCGATTTCGTATTATTTATAAAATGAGCACTACAAATTCTTGTATTTTTATTAGGGTCCCAGTCTTTCGGATTTTTGCTGAAATAGAAAAAATTAAAGGTTAGATTTATGTAATTCAATTTATATTTATTTATTGATTGTTATCTACTTCACATAAACTAAAATTCAACAGATCTTTTCTATACTGTTTTAACAGAAATATTAATTATTTATTAAAATTATTCATTACTTACACATAATTTTTTACTGCATTTATCCATTTCATACGTTTCTCGTCTTTCCACGAGACACCAATAGTGGTTAACGGAAAACGATAAAATTTCACAGGTAAATTTATATGCCGCTTTGAGCGAGACTTTTCTGTACAGCCTTTTACACAACACGATTTTATTGATAAAGACATCGTGAATAATTTCAAAATTTATTTCAATAAAAGTAAATAAACAATTTATCACGTACACTACTGGTTAATATTTTTGCCCATAAGTTTACAATTTCTATCACCAGTTGGCGTGAAGGTCTAGAGGCTCGGTCCCTATCGAGAAGATTTTTTCCTACTTAAATTCGTTACCAATATCAGAAAAATATGGTTGGTAGCTTATTCATTCTGGAATGGCATCCAGAGAAAGACGTGTTTTCGATTTATTCCCCGATAAAAAATTACAATTATTATTATTAAAAAACCGGATGGAAAAGTGGAGGGGGGTCCAGTTTTTTAAGCAAATTTTCGAAAAGTATAAGTGATAGCACAAATATTAAAAAAGGTTCCTCAAGAACAGGAAATTATTAATATAAAAGTTCACGGTTTCCGAAATCGTTAATTTTAACACAGAAACCGGTGTACTTTCAGCAATACCAATAGCGGTGTAAATATTTTTTTTTCGCTGAGTTAAAGCGGTGTGATACATTTTCTGGTGTTAAATATATTTTAATTAAAATATATGTTTTTTCTAACTAAATGTTTTATATTTAATAATTAGAAATAAATAATAATAAAAATTATAGAATGGGTAAAAATTAATATTAAAATATTTTTTACATAAAAAAATATAAATTCAGTATTATCCATGGTTTTTAGAATATATAATTTGGTAATTGTATATAAAGGTGAGGCTACAGTTTTTTTGAAACACGAAATCAAAACAAAAATTTTTTTACCAATTATTTACTTTATTTTCCTTCAATTTTATGAGAAACTGGATAATTTAAATCGAGAAAAAAGCGAAAAAATGTCAATTTTTCAATTGAAAAAAAGAAATGAAATTATTATTTTTCTGGGTTGGTTGATTGAAATTGTGCAGTTTTCGATATACAAGATAATAAAGTAATTAAATAAACCGAAATATCAGTATTCGATTATTAAATTCTCGACCATGCAAGAGCATTTTTTATTTTTGACTTTTCAAAAGGAGATTCTACTAGGTTTAACGATGTTAATAGGCTGAAGTTACATTTTTATCATAAATCCGCCGCGGGAATAAGCAAAAAAAAAAAAAAAAAAAAACCCCCCGACTGTTTTTATTTTTCGCTTTTTTATGGTTGAAAAATAGTGGATTCCCTCTTCTATTTAATTATCATGTAGCAAGCACCGATGAAACCTTTACTCCAAAAAGTTTCGTGTGTGAAGAATTCAAGTTTGAATTTCACTTCACCTATAGGTTTCTTGGCATGCCAAGAAACTTATTTTAATTAATTCTTAATATTCTCTCTGTACAGAGTAACTGTACACCGCTGTAACACCTACATTACACCGGTTTAACGCCGAATTTTAAACACCGCAGAGAAACGTTTTAACACCGGTTTTAATCCATCGGTGTGACTGCGGTGTTGAAATAAGTCTTTTTTAACACAGCTTTTTTTTTACAGTGTAGCTTCAATATTTAAAATTTTAATTTAACATAGAAAATAGGCTGCTTCCGCGTGGCAGTTTCATAAAGCGCGCACCGTTACTGTGCTGGATTGTAGCTCTTAAATAATTTTTTTTAGCAACTAAATATTAATTTAAGAATTTGAAGTAATTCAGGTATTATTTAGACACTCCATTAAAATATAATCCCGCAATAAAAAAAAGTTATTTCACTATTTTTTAAAAAGTTAGGTTATTGTTAATTAACTGTTTTTTTTTGCGGGTCACCATAGCTATAAAACACCGTACAAAAATTTAAAAAATTGAGTAAAAAATTTATTTGTTCATTGGAGCCGTTCCCGAATCAAAATTGAGCTCGAAAAATCTTATGTCTGCACACTTCCGCAGAAGGGACATACACTTTAAAATTTTGGAGATCTATACAAGCCCGCACATAGCCGGCATAGTGAACTTTTTGGGATACACAAACAGATACACAAGTCCGCACAAGGGATGCACACAGTATATTAAGCCAAAAAATCTAGAAATATACACGGATATACCTGGGGCGCACATAGTATTTTAAGCCTTAAATAGTAAATTCCGAAACACAAATTTCTCAAAATCTTATATTTTTATTATCTATGAAATCATGTAAAATTTAATTTTTGGAAAAAGAATTTTTTTTTTTTTTATTTTCATTAGTACTATATTTTGAAATTTAATTTTGATTCATGAAACAATATCGAATTATTTGATGAAAAATACTGATGTGTGCGCTGCTGGATTTGAACCCGGGTCCCCTTGGTGGCCAGTCTGATACTTTACTTACTGTTCCATGGTGCGTGAGATTACTAGCATGACTCAATTGATTGACTTGAGCTTAGACAACTATTTTTATGAGTTTTATAAAATTATATTAAATAAGTTCTATAAAAGGTTTTAGCTTTATAAATTTTCAGAGAATCGTTACCGCTATAATAACATTAATTCGATAAAATTTGATTAATTTTGATAAAATTTTTTGAAGTTTTACGGAACTTCATAAAATCTAGCAATTGCGTGTTGTAAGAATGAATCAATTTTACTAAAATTTTATAATATTTCAAAAATTTAAGATACTATATCTCGATCGATTGATAATAAAAAATTTGTAGATTCTTATAAAATTTTATAAAATATTTACAAAATAACATAAAAGTTTGTGAAAGTTTGATTAAAATTCGTACAATGTCATAAAAAACGTTTACCCCGAATTTAATGTATGTGATTTAACAAACTATATACATTATTTACACTTTGAAAAGAAAAACGGAATTGTAATTATTTCTTTTTGAAAACTATTTAACGATTGAATGTTTAATTTTTAAATTTTAATTTTATAAAACATCATTTTTTTTTAGACTTGGTATGTTAAAAAATCCGTTATACTGTGAAAAAATTTCAAGTTCTTCGGAACTTAGAAGATTTTTCATTATGGGCTGAAAAAAATTCTAAGCCCAAAAAAATACAGCTCTGTTTTTTCACTAAATTTAGCTACCCGACTACCTGAAAGTAATAAAGTTGGAACCATTTCGAAACCTAATCCAACTATGAACATGTATTGTTATGCTTCCATCTAGTGGATGTTATTTTTATTTATTGAAAACTTTACTTACTGTAGTTCTTTCGCCCGGGAGTATTAAAATACTCGGTTTCAGTGCGGGAAAGGAATCATTTTTAATAAAAGAATTCTATTTAGACGTTATTTAATTTTGATCAAAATTATTTAGTTGGTTTCAATTTATTATTCAAGTTGACAAAATATTAAAAAGCTTCAAAATATAAAATTAAGGTTTACAATGACGTGATCTTAGCAATCTAAGCTCTCGGTGAGAAGTGTCGTTACATAGTTTTTCCGAAGAGCTTCAAACTCCGTTCTTCTCCCACCATAACTTCCATACATACTTCCACTCTAAGGAATACATAAGCACACACATTTTCTACTACATATATATGATCCTTATATACTAACATGTATTTTCTCTATATCTATATATATTTATTTCAGCCTATCGGCCTGAAAGTTAGACTTCACTAATATACACTTTTAGCGATACAGTCATTATGTTTATTTAACTATTTTTATTAATTTAACAGACCCTTTTAAAATCTATTTATAATAAAATTAACTTATAATTAACTTGAAATTAAATTACAATAAAAATTATAATAAACTATAACATGAAAATATATATATTATATTAAGCTTATGAATAATGTTGGATTAATGTCATTGAGTTTGACTAATTAATAACTTGAATTAAATATTATTTCTATTATTTTTACAATCGGATTTTCCTAATAAAATTATATAAGTCAATTTAATTATTATCATGTATAAAGAATGAGACATTTATCGATTTAATTATAAATTAAACATAATAATTATTAATTATAAATTAAATACAAGATAATAATTATTAAATTATTTTTAACTTAATTTTGCTCAATTAATATATAATATTTTCTATTATATTCACATATATTTATTTATTAATTATATATGTTGCGAGTGCATTAACATTCGGTATTTTTGCAAATTAGATTAAGCTTATTACTAATTTCTATCAATCTATAATCTATTAAAAACTATGAAATAGTTTAAAATGTTAATGTAAAGAGATAAATCGAACAAAAACAGTTTCACTGTAAAAAATCACGCCAAGTCCACGTTCATAAAACTATTAAATAAAAAGAATTTTATTTCTTTACAAAAAGAAATAAAATAAAAAATTGTAAAATCAAGTAACCGATATGAGTTTGTATATGATTTTCGGAAATTAAAAAATTTTATGCTAATTAATTTATTTTATTAATTTTATTAATTAAGAAAGGTAAAATTAAAAAAATGATTAATTAATGAAAAAAATATGATCAATTGATTTTTTATTTATTATTTATCAAAAAATCAAAAATATAAAAACGGTGAGAAAACTTTTTATATATTGGACATAAAAATTCCTATTTAGATTAGTAAAGTTTAACACGTAGTTATATTTTATAATTTTTTCTTAAAAATAAATTTGATTATGTAATACAAATTTTACTTTTATAAAAATACATTTTTTAAAATCTATTTCAGTAACATTAGTAACAATAATAATATACATCTCTTATTAGTTACAAGAAAAAATAAATTCTCTGTATGGCAATAACAATTATAGGAAAGTTATCAAAATAACTTATAGAAATATGTTATAAATAATATAATAGACAAAAGCAAAATAATCTAATTTGAATAGAGCAGGTTTGTTAGGAATTCAGATGATTAAACTTTTTTTTCGTCGTATTAAAGTAAAAATAGTTTTGATTAATTTTGAGAAACATACAGTTTTTATTAACATTCAATGAAACTCTGTATTTGTAACCATCACTACAACATTTTTGTTTTTAAGTGCTTTAATTCTACAGTCAATTTTGACCACAGCATTTCATACTTCCTGTTACAATAATTATATTTGATTATTAAATAAATTTACTGTTAAAATAAACATATGTTATATGCTTGTAAGCGTATACTTGAACATGAGAAATTGCACAGTGTTTTTTTAATAATGCAATTGACATCATATATTTTAATTAAAAGCTGGATGAGTATCTTTTTGTTTTTTCGAGCTTCTAAAAGAAGTATTGGATAATAAAATTGAATGTATCATTAATTATATTATTTATATTAAGTAATATCAAGAGTTAACTTCACTGAAATATACCGAAGTACATGCATTCAGCGTTATTTTAGTTAATTGAGAAACGAAATGGTTTTTTATATTTTGGTTGTGATTTTCTGCAACATTTTTACATAATGACAAACCTTTTTTTTTTTTTTTTCTTCTTCTAAATTAGGAAGTATTAATTGTTTTATTACGTTTTAACGAAGACCTAAAAGAACGGTTACTAACTCAAGGGGTAGGAATATAAAAATATTTAAAAATCCTTCTATATCGTGTCGCCCCCGCAAAGGTTATCATACTTTGGGTATGTTCCGATATGCACTGCGACCACTGTACAGTGTGACACGTCAATTTAGTACTACTGTGAAGCCGTTTCCTTTATAGTTAGTTATACTGGATTTACTATTTAAAACGGAACGCAATCCCGTATACTGTCAGCCGCGATTTTTGACGCAGTATTCAAATGAGTGTATTAAAAGTTTTCTAGTTCATTAAAAAAACTTTGTTGTTGGAGTACTATCAAATTAAAAAATATTTTAATTAATATTAAAATGTAGAATTGAATTTATAATATAATAAAAAGTAAAGTAGTTTTTTATTAAAAAAGAATATAAGTTTTCATTACTTAACTTATATTAACTTTGTATATAACTTAATGTGCAGAGTGTTATGTAGAGTAAAATTTAGGAGTTTTTTTAAAAAAAATAATGATTGATTACTATAAACGAAAAAAAATTACAGGTAATGGAGTATCCAGTAATTGGAATAGTACTTGTTGGTGCAGTTCGAAATTTATTGGAATCTTCAGACGAAGATGATTCTAGCGATGATGAAGATTTCATCTATTGTTTTGGAAATCGTACAGGACAAGGTTATCATTCCAAGAACTCCAAAATTATAAGTCGAAAATACATGGTTTTTTCGAATGACTGATGAAAACTTTTAAAAGTCCTGTTTTCGGTAAGACATGTATTTTTACCCAATTAACTGAGTGATAATTATTTTTCAAAACTTAAATATTTAAATTATTGTTAATTTCTAATATTACATCTTTACATTTGTAAATCAATTATAGTATGAGGCGCGAAACTTTTTGAATTTCTTATAAATTTACTCGGACCCGACTTACAAAAACAATCTGTCCACTTTGGCAGACATCCTATTTCTGTCGAAAAACAGCTTCTTCTGAGTATTTGGACCATGGCAACACCAGATTCTTACAGGTACATTATTCACGTTCCTTTAATCTTACTCTAAAGATCTTCAAAAGAGTTGAAAATTGATGTTCAATAGAATAGCTTACTATTTTTATTAATTTTACAAGATCAGTATGTGATCGTT
>NC_058163.1:8459496-8468806 GCF_020080835.1 Cotesia glomerata | reverse complement strand
TAAATATAAAATTTGGTGTCAGAAGTGGGATATTTAAGAAATGCCCCGGTAAACTAGCATGTCGGGTACGAAAAAGACACGAAACAGTAATACGGAAAATCTAGTACCCCCTTTCGATTTAGGTAAAGTTAACCCCTCGCAATTACCCCCTGACGAGCTCCAAGCTCTCCGTGAGTACCTTGAATCAGGAACCGTAACTGATCCCCGAGCGTTAGACGTTTCAAAAGCCCTTCACAAGGCGGAAAAAGCTTTAAAAAGGGCAAGAGAACTAAAAGACGAAAGAAATCCGGAACTACCTGACAGAACAATGGTGAACGACCAGCGAGAACAGGTGGAATTATTACAACGACAGCGAGACGAGTTAGCACAGCAACAAGAGGCACATCAACAACTGTTTCAACAGCAAATGGACCAACTGCAACGACAGACAGAGGATTTGCGAATACAACGAGAGGACATCGCACGGCAAACAGCACTTCTACTACAGCAGCAACAGGCGGCAGCAAATCCGGTAGGAGGACCACTGCCAAACCAGGTAAGAAATAATGGTAATGACGGCGGGGGTCAAGCGCAAAACGTAAATCCACCAGTAAATGTAGTAATACCTCAATCTATAAAATATGCACTAGAGGCGGTTCCTTATTTTAACGGACACAATATACCTTTATCGCATTTTATCGAAGGGTGTAAAGAAGCTTTTAGCTATGATCGCGCCCGGGAACGAGAACAGCCTCGTATTAATGCTCAGAAATAAACTTAGAGGGGAAGCTAGAAGAACGATACAGGGAACCGCGTTTAACACGCTAGAAGCATTTTTTATTTCATTTGAAAGAATTATACGAACCTCCTAAATCACTGTATCAACTTCAAGGCGAAATGGGTCGAGTTTTCCAAAGGGACGACGAAAGCGCGTTATCATACACAAATAGAGTTCGCGAATTAGGAGCCAAGATTACAGCCGCGATACAGGCCCAAAAGCCAAATAACGCCCGCCTGACTCCGGCCGAAGAATTAAAAATACGGGAATGAATTTCGCGATTGTTTTATTCAAGGATTAAAACCGGAGATAGAACAACGTATTGATGATAGGGGTACCTTTGCTGAAGTATTACTCGATGCCGTTAAAATTGAGAAAGAAATTCGCGCAAAAGATTTACTGAGGGGTAAAACTTCCTCACGACGCGATATAAAACCATTCTCGGCCCCAACTCTTGAATACGATTTACCTAAAAGGTCGCGTTTGTAGAAGGTCAACCCGTAATCTGTCAAATTTGTAACCTGAGAGGGGCATCCTGCTCGAGAATGCCTTTATTACGATCACGATAAAGAACTCGGACATCCGAATAATAATACAAAGAGTAACAATTTTAACCGAGTACATTTCGCGGATAATAAAAGCCCGAATAATTACAGGAACTTTGATGTCACTAGCAGGGACCAAACTAATAATTCAGGGCGTAATTATAACGGCAATAATTATAATAACAATTCCAATCAAGGTCCTTACGTTTATAGACAACTTAGTAACTCTAACCCATACAATAATCGCTATAACAATAATTCTAATAACAATCGAGAACCTTACACAGGAAATGTAAATAATCCCGGTTCTTTTAACAATCGTTTCAATAATAACAATCAAAATGCATATCGCTATAATAACAATAATAATAATAATAATAACCAAACTCCGTACCGATATAATAATAATAACAACAATAACAGTCAAATCCCGTACCGTTATAATAATAATAATAACAATAATAACTACCAAAAACCATTTGGAAATCAATCTTATAACGGATATAATCCGCGTAACAATAATTCAAATCAATTCGGTACGACTAATAATAATAACACTAATGACCGAAATAATTTTGTCAAACCTAATTACGAACAAGCCAGGTCAACGAATAGTCAGCCGCCTAGAGAACCGGTTTGTTACTACTGTAAAATGCCTGGACATTTCATGGTAGACTGCGCGAAAAGACGGGAAATAAATAATCGCGGAAGAGATTTGGATTCTCAGCCAGGTCCCTCAAATTATATGCGTGACAACAATAATGGGTCGGGAAACGGTCAACCCCTCCTGCGACAGGGGGCAGCGCGGGAAACTGGGGGACAGGAACGCCCTGTGTTACAGGTGATTTCGGAGGAGATAGACAGGGAAACACTGTCAGACGAGTACGAGTGGCAGTTGTAAATTTAAAACGCGATGGTGAGGCTCCGACTATTAGTTTCGCGGCTAAAGAACTAGTAGATTCCACCGTATTAATGATTGACACCGGATGCGAGTTAAACTTACTAAAAGTTAAAATGGTAGATTCACGTATATGGGTAGATTATGATGATATTCTTAAATTAACCGGTATAACCGCGGAAAGTGTTTTTACACTCGGTAAAATTGAGACCGAAATTTTCGGCATTCCTATTACTTTTCATTTAGTACCTAACGAATTTCCTATCAAAAGAGATGGAATTCTAGGGTCAAAATTTTTAGAGGACAACTTCGCGGATGTCTGTTACTCTCAAAAGTGTTTAAAATTAAAAGGTAAATTAATTAAATTCGAACATGAGGAGACCATTTTGGTCCCTCCGCGGTCGAGAACGGGGTTTTACGTACGGGTTGCCAACCCTGAGGTAAGAACGGGGTATGTTAAACAGTTAAATATTGGTAAGGGGATATATTTGGGAGAAGCACTTGTCACCAATCGAGATGGTAAGGCGTACATGGTTGCTATTAACACGACACAGAAAAAAGTAGAGATAGTAGTACCAGTGGTTAAGTTAGAACCATATAAAGAGGTAAACGGAGTTGAAGAGAAGTTTAAGGGTGAGGATAAAACCCTATTGAACTTTTGGAATGACCAGAGTGCCGGTAATGAATTCTGTAAGGGCCAGAGTGCCGATAATGATGTAGGAGCTAATGTTAAGAATAGTGTCGGTGTTGTTAGCAATAGTGTAACCTCGACTTCTCGTATGAGCACAAGTTCGGGTAATTCAGATGATAGTTATCCTTTCGATTTAAAACCGTTTCGTAAAAATAAGGAACCAGAAAAAAATAAAGCGCTTGACCTAAATAAGGTACTAGGGAACAACAAAAGAAAAATTAATGTATTAAATAAAAAATTAACTGTTATGAACAATGATCAGATTAATAGTCGGAGATTAATCGAAATTAACGATAAAGCGATTGCAAATACAATGGGAAACGATTCGATAGGTTATCGGGAATTAATTAAAAATGAGAATTACGAAAGTAAAAATAAAACTAATCGAGTAATTAAAGATGAGGAATTAATTAGTAAGGGAGGAATAATGGGAGAATTAAGCGATAAGCTAAGGAATAATTATGTTAAAGAAATAGACGCAATATGTCGCGAATCGAATAAGATTGTTAATGTTGATGAATTATTAATGAAGAATGATATTGATACTGACAAAGATACTGAAAATAATGACAAGCAGGTGATATTGAGTAAAAATTCTTGTCGTGAATTAAGCAATAATGATAATACTGACGATCATCTAGTAAGAGAAAACAATGGTAACAATGAAAGTAATGAAAATTTTTGTATTAAGGAGGATGAGTTATTAACTGATAGTGGGAATAACGATAATTGCTATAACGATAATGATGATTTGTTAATTGAGAATAATATTAATGAAAATTGTTGTAACCATGATAACGAGTTATTAATTAAAAGTGGTACTGATAACAATTGTAATAATAATAATGGGGGCCTTTTTCGCGGATCAAACATTAATGCTGGAATATTACCAGATAAGAAATTCTGCCTTGAAACGAATAATGACACAGATAATGATATTAGGTTATCAATTGAAAATAATACTAGTGAAGGAAATAATGATAAACCACCTTCAATTAATAATGAGTTTTGTCGCGAATTTGACAGTGCTAGTAATTCGACAGATACAATGAACAATTGTAAGGAAAAGTTAACTAACAGAAACCAAAGTAATTGTAACGAAACGAATTTGTGTAAAAATATAAGTAATGGTTTAATCAACATAGATGATATCTTTTATAATGACAATAATATTGAGATTGATTACAATAACAGTTGTAAGGATATGCAGCAGGGAGATACCAATGATTTAACCGTTACTGATGTTTATAAATTAGGGAGAACTAATGTATTCGAAGTGGATTTATTAAGTGGTTATAATGTGATTGAAAAAAATAATAATGATACCGATAGTGTAGAGTCAGCGTATATTTCGTTTGAGGAATTGAGTGGTGAAAGTGAAATAGAAGAAAATATAAATGAAGAAAATAACGAAGGAATTGTGATGATTGTTAGGAAGGATGGTGTTGGCAGAGTGGAACCTATAACTCTGTCAGTACCAGCCTCCAGAATAATCGAACCAACGAAATCTGCGGGAGAATCTACAGAATTAATGGGAGTTAATGAATCAACGGACAACATTGGTATGGATAGCCGTAGTCCGATGAATGTGGCACGAACGACCTTGAGCTTTAGAGAAAATGACAAGCCGGGGTCTTCGTTACCATTCACATCGAGTTACCTCGATCTACTCAAAGAAGAGGTGTCAAGCGACGGGGAAAGGAAGGACGAAATTACCTTCAAAGAAGAAAACGGTGATTTTAGTATAATGAACGACGACGAATTGGACCAAGAAGCCGAACAGATGGGAGAGTACGAGCAAGAAACACGGGAGAATCAAGATGTCTGGAACCAGAGAAACGAACAACTCCACCCTGAAGATATAGAAAAACGTAACAGTCAACGGATACAAAAGGTAATAGAATTATTGAGGCATGATCACATGAATAGCGAGGAGCGAGAAAATATTATCGAACACATTAAAAGACATCACGAAAGTTATTTTATACCCGGAGATAAATTGGGCTGTACGAATGTACTACAACACCGAATACGGACCACCGACGATGTCCCCGTATTTACCCGACAGTATCGTTACCCTCAAACGTTACGAGGAGAAATAAATCAACAAGTACAGGAACTCGAGGATCAAGGGATCATCATACCATCCTCATCACCATACAACACAGCTGTCTGGATAGTTGGTAAGAAACCCGATTCTCAAGGGAATAGAAAGTATAGACTTGTTTTAGACTTCCGGCCTCTAAATGAAAAGACACAAGCGGATGCTCAACCGCTACCTCTCATCAGCGAAATCCTGGAGCAACTAGGAGGGGCCATCTACTTCACCACCTTAGATTTAAAATCAGGATATCATCAGGTAGAGGTACACCCCGAAGATCGCCACAAAACAGCGTTCTCGACGGCTTTCAAACACTACGAGTTCATCCGAATGCCTTTTGGTTTAAAAACTGCACCTGCCACCTTTCAACGTTTAATGAATATAGTTCTGTCCGGGTTACAAGGAATAGAGATTTTCGTCTACCTGGATGACATCGTAATTTATGCAAAATCATTAGAAGAACACATGAAGAAGTTGGAACGAGTAATGGTAAGACTAAGAAATGCTAATTTGAAATTACAGCCAGATAAATGCGAGTTTCTACGGAAGGAAGTATGTTATTTAGGGCACATTATTTCAGCCGACGGGGTACGCCCGGACCCCACGAAGATATCAGCAGTTAAAAATTTTCCTCGACCTCGAAGTCAGAAAAACATTCGGCAATTTCTAGGCCTTGCCGGTTACTATCGACGGTTTATACACAAATTCTCTCAGATAGCTAAGCCTCTCACTAATTTATTAAAAAAATCAGTCGCGTTTGAGTGGGGTGAAGGTCAGCAAGCCGCGTTCGAAACGTTGCGCGATAAATTATGCGAAGAACCAGTGTTACAATACCCTGACCAAAATCAACCTTTCGTGGTAACTACTGATGCATCAGGGATTGCTATAGCCGGAATATTAAGTCAAGGGCCCATTGGTAAGGATCGTCCTGTAGAATACACCTCGAGAGTCTTAAATGATAATGAGCAAAAATATAGCACGTACGAAAAAGAAGCCTTAGCAGTACTACATTCAATTGCCCAGTTTAGGCCTTATTTATACGGTAGGCCGTTTAAATTAGTAACCGATCACAAACCGCTAGTGTGGATGCAAACTGCGAAGGATCCGACGTCTCGTTTAACCAGATGGAGGTTGAAGTTGCAGGAGTATCAATTTGAAGTAATTTATAAGGCAGGTAAAACCAACGTCAACGCTGATGCACTGTCAAGGAATCCTCCAAACATACAACCTGAGGTAACTCCTGATGAAGAAGAGATTCTCGATAAATACGATACGATGCCCGCATATGTTATCAAGACGGATAAGGAAATGAGGAAGACTTCCACGGAGAAATATACAGAGAACAAATTAAATAGCTCAGGAGAGTTAGTTACAGTCTCATCTCCAACTCGGTATGGTACCATGAACATTTACCGTCATCCGCGTATACGGCCTCGCTCCAGTCCTTATGACGCACATTATCGAGACTCATCAATATCGGACATGGAAAAGAATACACCAGTATTAGCAGTCACGAGATCCCAAACAGCAGCAGCTCTACAATCAGCATGCACCGAACCCCAACCATCCACGTCGCAAGCCGACAACATAATAACACGTCGACCGACGGGAAATGACCCTCAGCCTCCAACTTCAAGATCCAAAAGGGTAACTACGCGCACAAACAAGAAGAAAATCTTAATAGATCCAGAACCCAGTGAGGAAGACGAGTCTACTGAAGTAGCATCTAGTGATGACGAGCCAGATTTCCGACTTAAGAGGAAACTTAAGGATTCCGAGCAAAAACCAAACGACCGTGAGATGCTTAATAATCGAAATGCTGAAGAATTAGATTCAGATGAGGAAGGAAACCCTCGCAGCCAGGAAGAAGTGGACAACTTAGGAAATGACCTCGATCTCAAACCAACCCGGTCCGGTAAGGCGCGTTGCATAATAGAAACCCGAGATCAACTGTACATGCAACGGAATAATTACCTGTATTTCTTGAATGAGAAAGGGGAACCTTGTGATGAAGGGTCTCAGAAGATGTACGAGCGATCACTCCTACCTAGGGCGAAAAATTTTCAGGTCGGAGAAATTACTGTCACTCGAGTAGGAAGGAAGCACCATCTTGCCATCATAGTGGATTCTAAGGAAGCCCTTAGTTGGATCCGTATCCAGAAAATTCTGGGCCAAACATTAAACCAACTTAAACTACGTTCCATAAGCATGTCTAAATCAAAGATTATAAATGGTAAGTCTTGGATACAAGTAATTAAGTTATTACGACTATGGTTTGCTAGGTGGGATACAACCCTAATATTGTGTCTGGGAGAAGTTGAGTACGTGCCTCGGAACGAGCGACAAGACCTCATTAGGGAAACACATGCGTCCGCTGTAGGAGGACACAAGGGTGTCACTAAAACTTTCAAGCGACTTAGATTACGTTATTTTTGGGAGGATATGAAAGCTGATATCCAGAAACTTATCCAGAACTGTCTGTCCTGTCAACTTTCAAAGCTAAAAAGGATAAAAACTAAACAACCTATGCAGATAACAGACACCCCTGAGAATGCTTTTGACAAGGTAGCTATGGATATCGTAGGCCCATTACCTAGGACAAAAACAGGTAATATGTACATACTTACTGCTCAAGATTTGCTAACTAAATTAGTCATTGCAGTACCGTTAAAGAAAACTACATCAATAGACATCGCCAAGGCTTTTACCAAGAGAGTCATTTGTGTATACGGACCTCCAAAATCTATCTTGACAGATCAAGGTTCCAATCTCATCAGCAAGCTTATGAAGAACTTCGCAAAAATCTTTCGGATCAAGAGATACCGAACTACAGCATTCAGACCCCAAAGCAATGGATCCTTAGAGCGGTCTCATCACTCCCTGGTCGAATACTTGAAACAATTTGCGGATCAAGAAGAAGATTGGGACGAATGGCTAGAATTAGCCACTTTCTCTTACAACACCAGTGTTCATGAGGGAACCAGATATCAACCGTTCCAGTTAATATATGGGAGACCTGCGAGATTACCATCCGGAAGGCCCTACGAGGACCAAACTATAACGTACGAAGATTTCATTACTGAACTCACTACCAGAATACACGAAGTTCAATCTCTCGCCAGGGAAAATTTAATATTAGCTAAGGAAAGGTCGAAAAAGTATTACGACAGGACAACCAACGAAGTAAATTTCCTGCCAGGTGATTATGTATTCTTATTGAAAGGTAAGAAAAAGGGGAAGTTACACCTTCCATACGAAGGTCCCTATGAGGTCATAGATATCATGCCTGACGGCAATATTAGAATAAAACTCGGCCGTAAGGACAAAATCGTCCACCCTAATCGCCTCGCGTATTCCGAGATACGAGGGTCTGCGGAACAAGGAAGCGAAAGCGAGAGCGAGTAATTATTCTATTAGTTATTAACACTAGGATTAAGGAAAGGCTATAAATAATCAAATATTCAGATCATTTCAGAAATGGGAAACTTATGTACCCATAACAGCAACCCGGCAGCTGAAACAGCTGATCCTGATCAACTATTCCTAAGCGAAAATGATGATAATCAACAAATAATTACTATAGCTGCCCCAAATCAATCGTCAATGGACTACCGAGAGGAAGAAGCACGTTTACAGAGCTATAGTAGTTGGCCCTTGAGGTATATGGACCCAATTAGAATGGCAACTGCTGGATTTTATTACACTGGCCAAGGTGACAAGGTCAAATGCTTTGAGTGTGGCATTTCAATAAGCGAATGGGAAGAAGGTGACAACCCACTATCAGATCATCAACGGTGGCAGTCCAATTGTCGATTCATCAGGAGTTTACGATGCGGGAATGTACCCCTTGGAGTAAACCCTAGTACGGTCTTAATCCCAAGTATTAGACGTCACTATGGAGACGAATTTCGACCTAACGCAGTATCGGGCTTGGAACCAAATACACCGCCCGCTCGTCTGATCGAGATTGGTGACTTAAAGGAAGTCTTCCACAACATTCCAAAGCCAGAACATCCAAATTTCGCGCGTACAAAGGATAGATTAGAGAGTTTCAAACACTGGCCTGTCTCAATGGCACAAACCAAGGAGCAACTCGTTGAAGCCGGGTTTTATTATGAAGGATTTGGAGACCGAACAATTTGTTACTATTGCGGAGGTGGACTAAGCGACTGGGAACCTGAAGAGGATCCATGGAAACAACACGCAAAATGGTTCAAGAATTGTCATTTTGTGTTGATAATTAAAGGTCAAGATTTTATTGATGACATTATAAGGAAACCTGCTACCCCGCATAAACAGGAGGAAGCGAGACAAGTAA
>NC_058163.1:8446504-8459396 GCF_020080835.1 Cotesia glomerata | reverse complement strand
ATTTCATCAACTTTTAATTAAAAACTGCCTGCCCCTGTCTAAAAATATTCATTCAAACTCACTACCATTTAGTAGACAGTCCCATGGCTAAGCGGTACAACGCTCGTCATGCTTGCTTGAGACTGGTGAGGCGTGGGTACGAGTCCCGGTGTGAGCTGAAATTTAATTTTCAGTGAACATCAGTGCTCATAACTCACGCCGGGTTGTACAGGCTTAGTAGTGTATCAATGAGTTAGTAATTAATAAGTTAAAAAAAAATCCGTAAATACTACTTAAAATTATTATTGTCCTAAAAATACTAAATTTTTCATTTTGGAGAATTTTAGCATTTTCAAATGGGATTTTTTATGAGTAGGTTATACAAAGGCGGTCAAAGGAGCGTTATTCGACAAAGGAAGGAACGTGAAACGACGGTGAAACGACAGTGAAACGACGGTGAAACGACTTTGGATTCACTCCTATTTTACTGTGTAACAACAGTGCTTTGACTGTCAAATAACTATACATTTATAAACTTTTTACTATGGTTTCACTCCATAGTTGCCATATAAAAATGTCATTTGAACCATTTTACCAAGGTCTAATAATCTGATATATACCATATTTTAACAGTAGTGAAATGAAACAAAGTCACCAATGTTTCACCGTGAAATTACTACTGTAATACTAAGTTCTCACTGTTGACCATAAAGGGAACTACCGACTTTCCATAGTATTTTCACCGTGACCACAAAACCGCCAGGGTTGTATGTTTCCATACACTGCAGAAAAAAAATCTTGACTCAAAGGTAAATTTCTTTGGACTAAGAATATATTAGAGATGACTGAAAATTTCGTGAATGAAGTCAAAATTTCTTGACACTAAAACACTTCTTGCTCCAATATAACTTCGGCCTCCGTCAAAATTTTCTTGGTACAAGAAATACTTTTTTTTCGTTGCATATGTTTCTCACTTGTATTTTTTCCATGAATTTGGGTACTTTTATCCATTGTAAAAATATTTTCGACTTCATTCAGTATAAATGATTTGGTGTGAAACTGATAACAAAATACCGAGTTCAATTTATGTGGCATGAACTCTAAATTTTTAAATCGTCAAGCGAGTAAACATATAATTTCTTATGATTTCGCGTCAAGAAATTAAATGTCAGTCATTTAAATATTGCACTATTACTTGAAAAATAATTTTCTGACATTAGTGCTGCTACTTATAAAACATTGTATTTGAAATAATTCAAACAGTTCCATGATTGTTATTGACGAGACTAATAGTATTTTATACAGTAAAAAATTTTGCGTCAAAAACTTTAGTGTTAAAAATTTTTGTATTAAATATTTAACTTTTTTAAGTGTAAATTTAACATTTATTGTGTTAAATCAACATAAAAAAATGTTAAATATTTAACATAAAAATTTTTAACACAAAAATTTTTGACACAATGACGCAAAATTTTTTTACTGTGTATATCAAGTTTAATAATGTTGTTAGTATGTTAAATTGAAGAAATTCAAATTTCGAAAAAAATTGAAATTAAAAAGAAATATAGATTAAAAAAATGGTATACTTAAAAGAGTTGAAATTAAAAAAAAAATTAGGAAAACGGTTGACCCTAAAGGCCATCCCTGCAACTTCCCGCTAATTCCGTTAATACCTGGCCGCTTTTTTGAGCTCTTCGAGCTCAAAAGTACAATCTGTGTGTTGTTTTAAGCTCTCCGAGCTCAAAAAGATACCTTTTCTATGCTTTTGAGCTCTTTGAGCTCAAAAGTCTGATAGAAGTTTCATGGAACACTATTTTTTGAATGTTCATACCGCAATAACTTTTGAATGAATGAACCGATTTTTACGCGGTTGGCGGCATTCTACGTAGTTTTTTAAGCCTTATAAATAATTTCTAAGTTTCAATTGGTCAAACTAGAAATTTCGGAGTAACTCTGAAAAAACACTTTTTTCGGTTTTCTTTCGTTCACGATATCTCTCGAACGAATCAACCGATTTTGACCAGCTTGGTGGCAATCGACGTGGTTTTATGATGTTAAGAGCTGATTAGTTTTTGGAATCGATCGGTAGAGCTGTTTGAAAGTTATTCCAAAAAATGTCGAAGTTATGTTGAAAAAATCCTTATTTCCAAATATTTCGTCGAGGATATCTCTCGAACTAATCAACCGATTTTCACGTTTTCGGCGGCAATCGACGCGGTTTTTTAACTTCTGAAATTATTCTATATCATCAAAAACGATCCGAGAAGAAATGACGAAGTTATGTGAAAAAAACACTTTTTTCGGTTTTTTTCGGTTTTCTTTCGTTCACGCTATCTCTCGAACGAATCAAACCGATTTTTGATCGGGTTGACGCCGATCGGCGTGGTTTTTCAAGCTTAAGGGCGGTTTAGTTTTGAAGTTGATCGATAGAGCCGTTTAAAAGATATTATTCCAAAAACTACTTTCAAAATGATTTTTTCTTATTTTTTTAAGATTTTTCAAGATTTCTTAAAATCTATCGGTCCGAATCGGTTAAAATTCTCAGGAAATCTAAGTTCAGCGTAGCCCTTTCGAATGGCACCAACCGCGATGAAATCGGTTCAACCGTTCAAAAGTTATAAGCGAGTCACATAGTCACACACACACACACACACACACACACACACACACACACACACACACACACACACACACACACATACATACAGACATAGTGACAACATCGCGGGGGTAGTCAGGGAAGCTTCCTGTGACCTTTAAACGTCGAGATCTGATGAAAACTCGATTTTTGCCAAACGGGGTAAAAACAATAACTTCCCGATTTTTGAAAATCTGAGATTTTTAGCGGGAAGTTAAAAATCTAAATTTTGTAAATTGAAATTTTGAAGAAGAAAAATCCAAATGAAAAATACTAAATTTTCGGAAAAAATTAAATAAAAAAAAAATTCGAGTCTTGAGAAATCAATAAGTATTAAAAAATATTCAAATGACACGGATACATCGTTTACTCTGAAAAAATTTCACTCTGTGAAAGTTCTCTGTGTCTGCAGAGAGTCTAAAGTTCTCTGTGTCCGCTTTTAGACGAAAAATTTTGAAAGTGTAAGATTCAATCAATTTTTATGAAAATTTATAAATTGCCTATTCATTACCACAAGTTTCACTAGAGAGCCTTTTATAAGAGTTTTTATAAAGTTTTATAGAACTTTATAAAATTTCATGAGTTTAATGAAATTTTGTAAAATTGTATAAATTATTAGACTTGAATTTTATACAATTCCAGCTCTTAAAATCCATTTAATCTCAGAAAAAATTATGCAATAAGCATTTTTCGTCATGTAAGGCTTATCACGTAAGTTATTTACTTCGTAACATGAACCGTTACTTGGACAAGTGAGCAGCGTTCCAGACTTCGATACGTGAGGACCCAAGTTCGAGCCCAGCATATTTTAGGATTTTTTCATCAAGTATCAACATATAACTAGTGTTTCAAACTTTGTAATAAGTCCACAACACTATAATTAATTTCAAAATTGCCATCTTTTTATTTTTGAGAAATTTTTTTTAAAATATTTTTTCTGAGGTACAATTCTTACATCACTTACATCACTTTTACGTCATAATGACATCATTATCATGATATAGACATCACAGGTATGTCATATTGACGTCATAAATGTCATTGAGACATAATACTGACGTCATGACTACGTCATATTTTTACGTCAGAATCTTACGTCAAGAAGTGTGAAATAATGAGTCATATATGACCAATGTCCTTTTGACGTCACATTGACGTAAACGTGTTTACTGGGTTATGATTAAAAACATTTACCACATTACCAGCATTTACCAGCAGAAATAATAATGTAATTTGTTATTATGATCCTATCTTGTCCACATTCCTGAGATAAAAAATTTATTTATTTACCACATTATTGAGAAATAAATTTTTCTGATAATTATCATCCGCAAAACTTCAACAGCAAACTATTGTTTACTTATTTACTTTTTTTTACCTTTTTTTTTAAATTTTAAGATTATATTTATATATATTAAAAAATATAAAAGTTAGTTATCTAAAACTTTTAGAAAGTTTAATTTTATTTTTTAATATGATCAGGATCACGGGTAATTGGATAAATAAAAGTTAATCAATTCAAACAATCATTGATTTGCAACGTTTCGTCTTTATTCTTAAGACTTTATCAAGCTCTCAACATGTCTAAATTGTCGTCAGATTAAAACGAATACATACACAATCCTTTTCAATATAATTATCATTGTAATTATCAATTGATAATTTGATAAAGAAAATAATATTTATAACAAAAATTACAAACGATTGATCAAATATATAAATAAGCCTTTCCAGCATGCGCTTACTGACGAACATAACAGATTGTTGTCTGTGCGCTTAAAATTGTACTTATGACATTTTAACCCGTCAACACTTACGTGAACACTTCAGCAATCTTTATTCTCGTGATAAGAGATTTGCTCACGTTTAATCTGCATGCGGCCGGGCAGCTATACAGTTACGAAGATTCACGAACTAGCCCGAATGTTACCGAAAGTAAATTTTTTGTTGTTACACCTATAATCTCGTGATGAGAAGAATGCTCACAATTTCCGACGCGCATGAGAAAAATATTTTTTTTTTTTAAATATATATGATATTAAAGCATTTCAAAAGTTCATAATTTAAAAATAGGTAAAATTACTCGAAGGTAGAAAAAATTTCATCTACCCTTTCCATTAATAAAAAAAAAAGTTTTTATTGTTTTAAATCGAGCGTGAGCAAAATGCTCATAACGTGAGTGCAGACGGGTTAGTAGTTGAGCTAGGGGAGTTGACCCCCCCGATAAAACAAATTTTTGGGTTCGTGTCCGTGCTAAAATCCCTACTTTATCGACAGTCGATATATTACCTAGAGTTGGTTTGGCGGAAAATTTGAATTTTACATTTTTTGGCTATATTTGGGGTGGCGCTTTTTGAATTTTTTTTCAGCCATTTCATCGACTCTTTCGCGGTCACTCTTTCGATCATTTTGAGATCCTTTTTTGAGCTCGTTTTTTATTTTTTGAGCTCGTTTTTTATTTTTTGAGCTTGTTTTATATTTCTATAGTTGCAAAATTTTTTTTTAAATGAAAAAAATTAAGTGTACAACCCCTATTTTTACTGAACTGGTATTGGCTTGCCTACCAGGGTTCATGTTTTTTACCATGTTGGTAGCTAAGGCAGCTTTTACATGCTGTTTTATGGTTTAATTTTTCTATATATTCAAACTACGTGTTCCATTGGTACTTGCGAGAAACCCTGCCATCTACTGGATGATTTTTTTTTTCCCATACACTGTGTCATTTCCAAGGTCATTCGACAGGTCTAAACCTGTTTTTGACGTCATTTAACTGGTGTAAACGTCTTTTGTTTCTTAAGTGTCTTTTGAGCTCTTCAGTGTCGAGCTCGTTGCATTTAGTTTGTGCTGAGTTCTTGTCACGGAAGGTAGTGGGAAATTTAACAATTATTAGTCTTTTGTTTAAAGAAAATGGAATACATAATGACTTTACGGGTTTCATTGTACCAGATGGTGAATTTGTGATCAAAGAAGTATGTGTAACATTATGTATGTCAACCACCGTCAAAGTACATTAATGCTATGATTATGCATGAAAATGTAGATCATTATGGAAAGAAACATGGTATTCTGTGGGACTATGGTAAAGTTAAATATGAGATATTCGAAAAGAAGCTAAAAAAATGGATAAAGAATGCCCGCTATTTCTATGTGTTGGGATCAGAAAAACAAAAATGGTTGACCGATCTTATTAATGATACAGTTCCAGTAATTAATATAGAAGAAATAAGATTTTTTACATTCGATAATCTAGAAGATTTTACCAAAGTCAGATGTCCGGTTTCAGCATTTCACACAAGGAGAGGACAATTTGCTTGTGCGTTTCAAAATGTTCAAGAATTGAAACATTGGTTTTTGAAATACTGGAGTGCCGAACCTTCCTATGAAAAATCAGTGCAATTATTTTATCAGCTGACTGACTTGAAGAAAATGGATCCTGTTGACATCGCCTGCTTTGATGACTTGTTTCTTTTGAGATTTGCCAAAAGACAAATTCATCATATTTGGCTTAAATTACAAAGTGATCTTCAAAATAATAAAAAAATTATTGACTACAAGTTTTGTACTAAACATTATCCAGATGGATGTTCTGATTGTGAAATGTCTGAAATATGGTTATACCCTTATCAAAAGGATTGTTATCATTGTCAAATGAATCAATAAATCTTTATTGTTAAAATTATATACTTAAGGTATTATATGTAACTTAATTTTAAGACAATAAAAAAACATAATTTAAGAGGACAAAAAGTTTTTATTGAGTTTTTCATTAGAATTTTTCAAATTATAAATTACATTTAATTTTTTAATGAGTACAGTTTCTAATATTTTGTTTAATTTTTGTATTCTCTGATGAAATCGTTCTCTGTCTCTTGCTGCTTGTCCTCATAGACTTTTCCTGGCTTGTCTGGATGCAAAATCCCACACATACATATGATGTATAATGGGTTCAAGGTTGAACTGAACAGGCATTTTAGCTAAGTTTCCTTACACTACTACTGATTGGTTGGTACTCAACTATTCGGTCGTGAATTATTAAGCAGTAAGCAGTTGTTTGATTTGGAAACTGTGCTGACGATTCAAACTCCAGACGTATATCTACAGGCCCAGACTTGATTGACTCATTCTGCTTGGAACAGTCAATTATATACAGAGGTGCTTTATTCAGAAAATCTTTCTTAGCCATTAGCGTCATACATCAAGGCGTACTGATTATTCGTAATGTTGAGGTTCAAATTTCCATATGGATAACTCTGAGAGTTCAAGATGAGCTTAATGTCTCTTATGCTGCAATGATTACACTCGCTTGCATTTTGATTTGACTGATTCTTTCTCGCTGTTTGAAATCCAACGATGACAAAACGAGGTTTCTCGAGTTGATTTGTTGTTTTGATTACCAAAATGTGATTGGTTGTAGCTGGTAGCAGTGGATACTCATACAATTCCCAAGTCCGGAAACTGATTGAGATAGCTGGATCGGAGGTTATATAATTCAACACCTCAATTTTTTGCTTGTTAGACATTGTTATATACGGCACAATCCACTCAATTTTTTTAATCGTAATTGTAACATTTTCATCCGCAGCGGTAACAATATAAGCATTTTGATCAGTATTTGATCTGATTAGTATCAATTCATGCTTAGCATTCACAATAACTCGTTGATAATCTTCAGCAAATCCGAGGATAAAACTCAGCGGTACTGAGACATCAAAGTAACCATTAGCATTGGTCAACTTGTTACTATCGTCATTAACAATCCAACCAGCATTTTCCAGAATATTTTGCTGCCCCGGACTCAGAGAAGCGTATCCTTCCATAACACTGGTAATGCCTACATTTTTACATCTGTCAATTTCTACACCATTGAGCTCATAACGTATTTCTTCAAACATATTACAGACAGCCATGTTGATCATTTTTGTAGTAGCACTTACAGCAGTACCATCAGCTTTCCTCAATCTTCCATAAAAATGTAATGTGCTCTTGCTTGGAAGCAAGCACAGATCTTGATGTTGAACAGCAATCCTGATTTCATTACTGTTGTTAAATGTTGATGATGCGTATGGTATGTGTGATTGGACTTCACAGTGTGCAATAGACTCATCAAAAATAATTGATTTTTTTATATCTAAGATTTCCGCCATGGTATCACACAAGCTAGACAGCAAAAATTTATTTTTATCTTGTGAATTTTCCACGTAATTTTAGTCCTAGACTTTTTAGGAACTCTGCGTTCTGACGTGTCAACACTTTCAGAGCTCGATGATGACTGATAATCTTTGGACATGCTGTAATCCTTTTATACCCATTACCAGTCTTTGTCTCATATACGATACCCATTACAGACTCTTAATATGTAGTCTTATTGTTATAGTCTCACTACAGAAATTCGCTATTCATCCGTCCTGGTCAACAATGCGGAGTCTCAAATTGTGTATTGCTCGTACGGCAACTGGCAGGTAAATGATGTTTGTTGGCACCTCTACTATCTTATATCCTGCTGGAACCCTCGGGAAAAATTCGTGGATTGTGTAATTCTTCTCACCATTGATGTATGATCCAGTAGTTATATTACACTCGACTCTCAGAGAGTTGATTTTTAATATTTTGACCGGTAAATCAGATTTATGTGCCTTGTTAGGTTCAAGCATACGTTTGGTAAATCCAAGTAATGATCCAATGGAATCTTCAGGTTCAAAATTTATAAGCTGATCACATTTTATTTCACTCTTCAACTCATTGTTGTTTGCTTTTAAAGTGAAACTCAGTTCAGGTAATGTCTTGTTTATATAAGTTTCAATATCTTTAATTTCATAACTTCCTGTTGGTATAGTTATTTCTTGAAATCTCTTGATTGTACTTCTCTTGGATCTTTTTGATGACACATAGAATTTATTAGCACCGTCATCAATATTTGGTATTGAATTAAATGTTAGGAGCTTAACAAGTCCAAGTACATAATTTTTTGTTGGTAATAGCTCAATCGGTGGAAAATAATTTGCCTCCAGTATGGAGGAATTTCCAGATAGTGTCAAGGTGAATGACTCTGCCATGACTGACACTTGTAGTCCTGAATCACTTCAATTTATAGTTGTCCAGCCAGGAATTTTAAACATAAATGTCCACATATGATTGTATCAAAGTCTTGATATCTATTATGATTGTACTTTACGCTACCAACATCGAGATATTTCATTAAGTCTTGTGGAGGTTGCAGAGTACCAAAGCTGTCAAAGTAAATTACTTGATCATGATTTTTCTTGTATGCAACCCAGTGAGTCCCAGGTCCAAGTTTATCATCCAAATTTATTATTGCTGTTTCATTTATCTTAGGTCCAGATTTTGGTAAATCATTTTTCATAAAAACACGAAAATTTGGTATTTTAAGCAGCTTGGTATATTTTAATAAATCGATGTTAGTTAGTGCTCGATGTGGTAGCTCTACTGGTTTTTTTACTTCTTGCAGCCAGCTCCCTCTGGATATGGTTTCAGATAGAGCCCCATACCACTGCGGTAAGGTTTGAGGTATAATCCTCTACCTACAGCTATTTCCTCCATCTTCAAGTTGTGACGTTTCTTTTCAACAAGTTGATTTTTAGCTGTGCTTGCATCGTTCACAGCTTTTGCAACACATGCAGCTCCACCTGTCAGAGCACCAACAGCTGATAACCCTGCGAACAGGGGAATCAAGAATGGAAGAACTCTGCCAATCTTTGACGGAACTGGTAGAATACGAGGCAATCGAACGTTTTTCTTCCCACCAGTCTTCTCGACAGCCTTGCGAGCACCTTCAAGAGCTGTTTTAACTGGATCTCCACCAGGTTTCATGGACTTTTTAGCTTCATCAACAACCTGTCTCAAAGCAACATCCTTTTTCTTGGAAGTCTTGAGTTTAGTTGTCTTTCTTTTGACTGTCTTGCGTTTGATTATCTTTCGCTTCGTTGTTTTTCTCTTCGTTGTCTTTCTTTTAACTGTCTTACGCTTCGTTGTTTTTCTTTTAATTGTTTTACGCTTGGTAATAGGTTTTTCTTTTTTAAGACCCATACCGAAACGTCTTTTCAACTTCATGATTTTATTCACACTCCACGCAGTAGCTTTTTCACCAATGGTAGCGTCTCTCGCTTGAAATCGTTGCCACGCTTTCTCAGCAAGGATTTTATCAGCCTCGTTACGGGCTTCCAAATTTTCACGATTTTTCGAGTAAGCTATATCGTGTTCCTTACACGCAGAGTCCAAAGGATTTATACCTGGATCACCTCGAGCTAACCTCTTAGCTAACTTTGCACCTAGACCACAGTATTGATACCCTGGTATGTGAAGTTCGAATGGGAGCTTGTTGATTATATGGTTGACAGCACCTTTACCACGTCTGCTCTCAGACATGACACATCTAAGAATGACTTAGTGACCTATATAAGCCTGTATTTATACCTCTGAGCCTCAGAATTAATTGAGCAGTCATGGAGTTTAAGAAACCAAGAGCTCAGTTACCAGTTATCAATTTTAATCAAATTGTTTAAGGGGCAGGTGTGAAAAAACTCAAACGACATGGTGCTCTACTTCCAAATAGTGTACGTGCTATATTTTGCGGACCATCAAACTGTGGAAAGACGAATGCTCTGCTGTCTCTTATTGTACATCCAAACGGTTTGAGATTTGAAAATATATATCTTTACTCAAAGTCTCTTAACCAACCAAAGTATCAGTTCCTAGAGACACTGCTTAAACAGATTGATGGTATTGGATTCTTTACATTCAGTGAACATGAGGCTGTAATCAAGCCTGAAGATGCTAAGCCTAACTCCCTGATGATATTTGATGATGTTGCTTGTGAAAAACAAGATCACATCAAGGCTTTTTTCTGTATGGGTCGACACAAGGATGTAGACAGCTTCTATCTTTGTCAAACTTATACACGAATACCCAAGCACCTGATTAGAGATAATGCAAACTTTCTCGTTTTGTTTCGTCAAGATGAAATGAATCTGAAGCATATTTATGATGATCATGTCAATACAGACATGCCATACAACTCATTCAGAGATTTATGCTCAGCATGTTGGAATAAATATGGGTTTGTGGTAATAGATAAAGACAGTGAATTGAACAGTGGCAGGTATCGAAAGGGATTCGATTGCTTCATTAGTATAAATTGAGATACTTTAGAGTATGATAGTCTTACATGTTGTAGACTTTAAACTATCAACATGAAGCCTGAAGAAATTTCAAAGCAGAAAGATATTCTGCATCAGATATTTCAAGCCAGCGATGCCATCCGACGAAAGCACAGAATGTTGAAGTTGGGCAAGGATACAGCTGAAAAAGCCATGGAGGAAATGTTCAAGCCTATTGTAACACCACTCCAGAGTATAGTTGAAAGTTCAAAGCTGAAAGAAGAAAATATTAAAAAAGAAGAAAAGCCGCAGGTTGAAAAAGAAGAGGTTCAAGAATAAGAGATTGAAAAATCTTTATACGCTGATCCAGAACAGTTTAATATCAAATGATGAAAGTTCATTAAACAATACATTATTTGCTATAACTCAACCACCATCAACAAATACTCCAGCTCGTAAAAATCCTCTTCTCGCTAATTATTTACAACGTTTAAGTAAAAAACACAAAGATAATGATATGAGATATGGTGTACACAGAAAACATGGTGAAATGTATATGGGTGATTCAAATATTTCATTTGGAAATGATACAATAACTGTCAAAGAAAGAAGTTATCCCATAACTTCTGGGTTGTTGGAATTATTGTTTACAAAAACACCGAAAAATACGCTTGTTACGCAAGATGATAAGACAAAATATTTGGAAATTATCCAGAGAACAAATACTCATAAGAAGAGTTATGATCCAAGTAAAAGTATTTACAGAGATTCAACAGACAAGTATAAGAAATATATTGCTGATTTTGTTGAAAAGCATGGTAGAGGACTACCAAAATTTATGATTACCACCAAGACACCTATGGACTATGTATACTGGGATGATCCAAATGAACTAGTTGATCGTTTGCGACTGCTAATGGCGTCTCAAGCTGCTGGAAATCCAAGTCACACTAATGAAATCATGTCAATTATTGAAGAGCTTAGGGAGGTTGGGGTTATATATTAAAAGCTTCTAGAAAATTATATCATTCTCACGTTGACAGTCAAAGTGTTCACAACTATGAGCATCGATATATTTGGACGTCCACTGGGTAATGAAAAGTTAGGTCAACGAGGACCAACAGGTAGAGGCTTCAATGTAACTTCTGATGGAAACTATGACATTGAGAATAAAAGACTGTGCAATCTCGGTAATCCTTCAAATGAACATGATGCTGCAACAGTGCAATTTGTAAGGAGACAGATGACTGAACTGAATAAAAGTACAGAGAATAAACAAAAAGAGATTATTTCACATTTACACTTTGAAATAGTAATACTGAAAACTGTAGTGTTGAATTTGCAGACAGATATTGAGGAAGCTAAAGCAGTATTCCACACTCACAAAAATAATATTAAATATCTCACTGAGAAACTCAATGGAAAACAAAAAGGTGGTGATAGCTGAAGAGCTTCACAAACCAGCTCGCAGGAACTATAAACGTCGTCATGTTGAAATCCGAGGTCTCGATGAGACTTGGCAAGCTGATTTATTTGAGATGATTCCATATGCTACAGTCAACAATGGATACAAATATCTATTTACAGTCATAGATATATTTTCCAAGTATGCTTGGGCAGTTCCAATTAAATCAAAAAGCGGTACTGATGTAATGAGTGCAATAAAATCTGTTTTTCAACAAGGTCGTATTCCTCGGAATCTCCATGTGGATCAAGGCAAGGAGTTTTATAATAAAGAATTTAAAGATTTAATGAAGAAACACAATGTAAATCTTTATTTAACATTTAGCAACTTAAAAACATCAATATGTGAACGCTTCAATAGAACTCTTAAAACTAAAATGTGGCGAGAATTCTCAGCTCGTGGCAGCTACAAATGGATTGATGGACTTGATGACTTAATGAATACTTTCAACAACACCAAGCATCGAACTATCAAAATGAAACCGATTGATGTATCTACCACTCAAGAAAAACAAATCTTAAAAAATATTTATGAACCACTACAGTCAAAGTTAGTACAGAAGAAAACTAAATTTAAAGTTGGAGACAAAGTCCGAATCAGCAAGTACAAGCATGTATTTGAGAAAGGATATACACCAAACTGGACAACAGAAATTTTTACAATAAAAACAGTACAGAACACCAATCCAACGACGTA